>NC_081541.1:23706448-23717361 GCF_901000735.1 Corylus avellana | reverse complement strand
ATATATATGATTCAACAATGATTTATATTGTCGGAAATCAATTGACTCACTACTTCACAGTTTTTTGTAGTGCTTGCATGAATGGAAAATCAAGGTAATTATGCAGTTGTGATTAGAGATTCATATTGAGATGTACAGAGATTCCAAGTTGGTTAAGTTTTGTCTGGAGTTTAGACTGTCGGATAGATTTGTATAAATGCCTTGTACGACATAGCTTTGGGTATTTTTATATAAAGAAAAGTATTTTAACAGTATTTTTTTGTATTGATAATTACAGTTTTTCCGCTATATGAGATATGAGATTGTTACAAATAATGGTATCAAAGCCACCTAGTAACGCCAGGTCATGTGGTATTGAAGCACTGCATGACGTGGACCTGACGAGGACGTCAGGAGTTTAAGAGGCCCATATTGGGAAGATGAGAAGAAGCCCGCATTGAGTGGGTAGTTTATAGAGATAGTCATGGGTGCTAAGTCTCACATTGCCTAGTTACTAGGTGAAACTGGGCTAGAAATATTGGGATGTTACAAATGGTATCAAAACATTACCCAGCCTGAGATGGTGGGAGTGTGCACAAGCCTATGAGGGTCGCTAGTGGACACATGTTGGTGACGCCAAAAGTGGGTTATATTATAATGGTGTCAGTTAAGACACAATGAAATGTATAAGGGCCAAAAGTTAAGGGCCGAGAATGAAGAAATTCCCTGAGGATTGCCAACGGTGACACTGGTGCCCAAGAAGAGTGCTTGTAGAATCTCACATCGCCTGGGTATGGAATATGTTATGATATTTATTTATGAACAGATTGAATTTAAAAAATTTTTATAGTAACTTGAGTAAGTTATGGTTCAAGTATGATTTGTTTTTAATTTGGGTTGCTCAATTTGAAGATAGGTGGTAATTTATGGGCTTTAATTTCGAGGACGAAATTCTAATAAGGAGGGAAGATTGTAGCACCCCAGATTTTTAAAGTCTTATTTTAGATATATTAAATTGATGCTATGATTATATTAATATTCATATTAGGTAATGGCATTTACTTTGAGGTTGAGATATTTATTGATGATATTAGGTAATAATATTTATTCTTGAGGAACTTATTAGATCTTATGAATATTATTGGAATGAATATTGATTGGAGGTTATTATATCATGATGATGATTTTATATTGATTATTTTATTGGGAGATTTAAGAGATATGATAATTGATGATTGATTGGTATAATTTGGAGTATGATTGTAATAATTGGTGATATAATAAGATAGTATATGGTAGGTATAAGGATGGTAGAATAAGAAGGTAGAATAGTATATGGTTGGTGAAATAGGATAGGGTTGGTGGAATAGTGTAGGGTTGGTGGAATAGTGTAGGGTTGGTGAAATAGTATAGGGTTGGTGGAATAGTGTAGGGTTGGTGGAATAGTATAGGGTTGGTGAAATAGTATTTGATTTTCTCCTATAAATAGAGCTCTTCTCCTTCACAATTTTCACAACTCATCTCCTCTCCCATCTCTTGCATATATTCTTCATTCTTCCGCTTTTTACTCGGTCTTTCTTCTTTCTAAGAGTGTTTAAGAGAGAGAGAGAGAGAGAAAGTCAGTGAAGGGATTGTTATGGGTATGGACCAACTGCAGCAGAACGGGTTTCAAGTAATTACCTTTGATGATCCATTCATGTAATCCACTGTAAGTATTCTTACTTAATGAGTATGATATTGATATCCAATAATACGGATTTTTGTGGTTTTATAACTTGTCTAGCATTTTGCTATATATATGATTCAACAATGATTTATATTGTCGGAAATCAATTGACTCACTACTTCACAGTTTTTTGTAGTGCTTGCAGGAATGGAAAATCAAGGTAATTATGCAGTTGTGATTAGAGATTCATATTGAGATGTACAGAGATTCCAAGTTGGTTAAGTTTTGTCTGGAGTTTAGACTGTCGGATAGATTTGTATAAATGCCTTGTACGACATAGCTTTGGGTATTTTTATATAAAGAAAAGTATTTTAACAGTATTTTTTTGTATTGATAATTACAGTTTTTCCGCTATATGAGATATGAGATTGTTACATATGCAAAGTAACACATCATGCTATCATGCAAACTCAAAGAAAAAAAAGGCGGGTTTAAAGTTCTTTAAAACATTCTTGGTCTTTGTAAGGAAATAGGTACAAGAACTTGTCAAAGCATCTTTAAAACTTGTATAGACACCAAATAAGAAGTATAGCTTAAAAATGCTATATGTTTAAACAAGAAGTTACCTTAGAAGATAGCAAAAGCACCAAAATCTCCTCCTTCTCTCTCCAAGTCACTTCTTACACTAAGATTATGGTTTTCTGAGGTTGGGAAAGGCTAAGGGTCGAAGGGATGGGCTTTTATAGGGGGTGGAGGTGTGCCTTGCTTTGAAAAGGTAGAGAATGGTTTAAAACTGCTTTTCAAAGTTGTCAGCGAACATTCGGGTACTATTTGGCTGAACGTTCGTATACTATTACACAATGGATAAAAGGGTTTAGGTGTTTAGTGACCTAAATACTTAACAAAGGCTAAAATAGCTTGGTTAGAGGACTAATTAGACTTTTAGGTCATTAGGGACAGCTGGAGCTCATTTTGAAAATTTTGGACTTTCTGGCCGAGCGCTCATGTAGGGACCGGCTGAACATTCGTTGACTTTTGGTTGAACAGTGTATATTGCCCGAGCATACAATTGCAAACCTAAAACCGTTGGGTAAACAGTAAGCTAACGTTTGGCACTGTAGTACCGAACATTCGCTGCTTTTCAGAACAGCTTCTACAGAGCTCACAACTTTTTCTACATTATAAATACCCCTCCCCCCACAAGACCCTTAAGCTCATTTTGCCCTTGTTGCCCTCTAAAACCTTTGCTTGAGTGTTTTTGTAAGTGTCATAATTCTTGAAGGAGAAGGAGTGATTCCTTGGAGGCCTTGCTTCGATAAGGTAATCTTCTAAGCTTAGTTTATTCCTTACGCAGTTGTTATATCATTTTCCTAGATAACTTAGTTGTTGGTTTGAGCTTTTAGTTAAATTGTTGTCTTTAATCTTGGTTTAAGCTTAGGTTAGCATTTCATTCTTGTTGAGCGTATTTCTTTATGCATGAAGATGTTGTTTTGGGTTAGGAAGTGTTAGGAACCCTTTTGTAGCCTTACAACCAGTTTAGCAAGGCTTAGGAGAACATTGGACCAAATGAGGTTCTACCTGAAGTCTCTGGTCAAACGTTTGGCCTGAAGCCCAAACGCTTGCCCACGAGCACTTCAGGGGAAACACCATTTTGGCCAGTCATTCAATAGCTCATTTTTTCCTATTCTAGGTTCGTTTTGGTTTGGATGTACAACTAATGTTAGGCTTTCCACAGATTTGGAGAACACGGACCCTTTGGAGGAGTTTTTAGAGGACTTGTACGATCCAAGTGAGTACAACAAACTCACATGATACTAGCCATTTCTTTTCCCGCATTGCAAGACTATTTTGTGTACCAAACATGTATTTTACAACTCTCATGAAATACTTTTTTCACATTATGAACTCTACAATTTGTGAAAATATGATACTTAACAAGATAATAGGACAATGAGACTTGTAATAGCATGCATGTAAAATACAAACAAGACTAATTGCATCGTATAAAATGGTACACTGCTACGTGTGGGATAACAGTCATAGGCTTACTATACCTGTTAACTATATGGTCAAATGTGTGTGTGGATGTGATATATGGGTCTCAGATCCAATGGTTATTCGTGACCGACGCAACCTTAATGGGCAAGTCACTACATAAAGTACATCATTAGTAGAGTGGGTCACCCAAGGTTGGGCTTAGTCGGGCTGCTAGTGTTATGGACGGTAGCTTACAATGGTCGGAGTACCAACATTGTATTACAGATTCCTCGGAACAGTGCCAACCTTGCTGAAAATGGGTAATATCCTGGTTAGACCATACAGTTGAACTATCATTGATTCACATGATTATTATAACAATCCTTGGTCCCTTTAGGGTATTTTAGTTGAATCATAGGTTTTAAAAAGGGTTGGCTTAAGTTAACAATGAGAATGGACCACCGAATAAAAAAAAAATATATATATATAATAAATAATAATAATAATAATAATAATAATAATAATAATAATAATAATAATAAAATAACTAAAGATATAAGAATAAAACCCCTAAACCTACAAAGAAACCCTAAGCTCCTTAAAACCCTTATATACCTCTCTCTTTGTCCAACCCTATTTAATAATCGGACAAACCGCCAAAGGAGGACAAATCCATAATTCTTTATACTCTCTCTCTCCTGTATTTCATTCACTGAAAGTTCAAGTCTCTCCCTCTGGCGGTGTGTTAGGTATGACTCCTTGACTACTTTTTTTCCTCATGCATATATTAAATTCGAAACAAGTAAAATTTTCTTTTGTTAATATTGTTGTCTTGGTTGTTGTGTTGTCTTGTAGTGGGAAAGAGAGATTTTTTTTTTTTTTTTTTTTTAACTCTTCACGTGCAGCCATATCTCACACTTACTTTGTCTCTTGTGGGAATAAGTTATTATCATGTGCCATGCTTATATATTGAGCCCAGCCTTCTCTGTTAGCATTTAAGTAGGGTTCTCCCAGTAAAACATTAATGTACTTTCTTTTTTCACTCTAGCCGTAGACCTACAAACACTCATTGTCATCTATATTTATATAGAAAATAGATATAAAATATATATATATATATATATATATATATATATATATATATATATATATATATATATATATAGATGAACAAGTAGAAGTACGCTTTCCGAGACTGCTGACGTGGCTGATGATTTTTGCTCTGAGGCAATTAGGGAAATCCTTTAGGTGTTTGGCTATACGGAGGGTGGCATTTTGCGAGTGTGGAGGCGCGTGGAATGTCTGAGCAGGCTATGGTGAATGGATCTAGCTGGTTTTTGGTTGGATTTTGCGATTCTTTCATTGTTTTAGGATGGCCCGGTGTACAAGTAGTGGGCGTGGGAAGGGGAAGAATGTTAAGGTGGTGGAGGGAGTGGATTTTGTGGGTAGATCTAGTGAGGAGGTCGTTGCTTCTATGGGTGGTGTAGATTTGGTTGAAGAGGAGATTGAAGAGATGGTTGATGAGGAGATTGTTGCAGAATTTGAAGGAAATTTGGGCATAAAGAGCTATAGAGACTCTGCAGAGGTAGGTGAAGTGGGATTTCTTTCTTCAGGAAATCTAAAATCAAATTTAGTTGATGCAAAGGTAGGGGATGCTGGGCTAAACGGAGGTAATTTTCAGGTTGGAGAGGCTGCCAAACTTGATTGGCGTGGGCTTTTAAAATCTAAAAGTGTAGGGGTTTCTCTGCAGTATTTTGAGCCGGAGGTTATTGATAGGAAGTTTGTTGTGAGCCGCCATTTGAGGTTATTGAGGAAGGCATTTTCAAATGGACCTCTAGTATAGTAGGGCAATTCCTGGATAAGCCTATTCCTTATTATCATGTTAAGAAGGCAGTGGATATTCTTTGAAAGCAATTTGGGAAGGTGGAGGTGTTTCTTTTGGATAATGGTATGTATATATTCCAATTTGCTGATGAAACTACTAGAGATGAAGTATTATCTGCTCGATTGTGGCATATTTCTAATAAACTTCTTATTCTTCGAAGGTGGGAACCAGGTATGCAAATTTTAAAGTTATCTCTTAATTCAATTCCGATTTGGATTAAATTGATGAATCTCCCTATGAAATTTTGGACTCCTACTTGTTTGAGCTATGTGGCTAGTGGGGTTGGGAAACCTCTCTATGCCGATTCTATTACAGAAGACCAAACTCGTCTTGGTTTTGCTAGGGTCCTTGTGGAAGTTAATTCTAATTTTACTTTCCCTAAGGAAATTGTGATTAAAGGGGCTGGTGGTCGATTGGTGTCTGTTGGGGTGGAGTATCCATGGATTCCGGTTCAATGTAAAAATTGCAAGTCATTTGGTCATTCAGCTTATTCTTGTTCTAAGGTGGAAAAGAAAATCTGGGTGCCTAAGGCTCGTAATTCAAAGAACCAAGTGGTAGAAGGGAAGGTTCAGGAAGTGATTCCGTCTGTTAAGATTCAAAATTCTAAAAGTAATGAATGGAAGGAGATTTCGGCTTCTCAAACAAGAAAGCATAAGGAAGGGGATATGGGTGGGAGTATTTCTTCAAAAGATAGTCCTGGAAAGCATGTTCTAGTGAACCATACTGATATGAAGGTTTGGTCTAATTCTTTTGATGCATTGCGTAATAAGAAGGATGTTGAGTTTGAGGAAGGAGAAATTCAGAGTAATAGAGTGGCGATTAATGCTATTCAAAAAATTATTGAGAATGCTTTGTATAAGGAACATTCTAAGCTGAAGAAGCTTAAAGGGAAGGAGGAAGTGGGTGAGGAGATTGATCATGACGGTAGGGGTTTTTCACCTACAGTATGAAGATCGTTACTTGGAATATTAGAGGTTTTAATGACCTCTTGAAACAAAGAGAGATTAGGAGTTTGGTTAAAAGGCTTCATATTCATTTTATTTGTATAATTGAAACTAGAGTGAAAAGTGATAAGGCTATGAAAATCCAAGGAGATATTTTTCCTGGTTGGGGATTTATTTCCAATAATGAATACCATCATTTGGGCAGAATTTGGGTTTGTTGGAACCCTAATGTTTTGAAAGTGGATAATGTTAGCAAAAGTTCTTAGGAAATAAGTTGTAAAATTGCTGTTATTCAAGAGAATTTGATTTAGATTCATTCTTTTGTGTATGGGGCTAACAAAGGCATTGAGAGAAGGCAGTTATGGCATTATTTGTTTTTGGTTAAAGCTGTTGTAGCTTCTTCTCCCTGGTTGATTGGGGGTGACTTTAATGTAGTGTTGTGTGCAAAGGAAAAGTGTGGTCAAGAGCATTTAAATTCTTATGAGATTGATTTTAAAGACTCTTTAAATAAGTTAGAGGTTGCTGATCTAAATTTTTCTAGATGTTTTTTTACTTGGTGTAATAAGCAAGAGGGTACTTGTTTTTTGGCCAGGAAGTTGGATAGGGTGCTTGCAAATACAACTTGGATGGGGACGTACGGAAATACTCAAGTTGATTTTCTTGAGGCAGGGATTTCAAATCATTCCCCTTTTGTGGTTACTAAGGGTAAGTTAAAGAATTTTGGTCCTCATCCTGTTAAATTTTTTAGCTTTTGGGCTGAAAATGCAGATTTTTTAAATTGGGTGGAAGAGGGATGGGGGTTATATGTTGAGGGAGTTCCTATGTTTAGATTATATGCTCGGTTGAAGGCTGTTAAACGCATTTTGAAGAATAAGACTTCGATTTGTTATGGGGCTATCCATCAAAAGGTTGTTCAAGCTAAAGAAAGATTGGAGCAAGTTCACAGAGAGGTTTTAATGTATGGTGGGCAGGTTGTGTTAAAAAAGAGAATGAATGTCTTTATGAATTTCTTTTGATTAATAAGGCCGAGGAAGCTTCTTATAAACAAAAGTCTCGAGTTAAATGGTTGAATTTGGGGGATCAAAACTCCTCTTATTTTTTCAAGCAAGTTAAAATTTAGGCTTCTAGGAATTTAATCACTCACTTGTGGAATGATAATGGAGGTAAAGTGGTTGAGGAGGATCAAATCAAGCAAGTTGCGATTGATTTTTATAAGAAGCTTTTGGGTTCTGAGTCTCTTGTTTTTAATGAAGATAAAGCTAACCGAGTCTCTCAACTTATCACTAAGAGAACTACTGATGTTCAGTGTGCTATGCTGTTGGCTAAGGTTATTGATGCAGAAATTATGGCTACTGTGTTTGCTATGAAAAGTGAGAGAGCCCCTAGTCCTGATGGTTTTCCTGTTGAGTTCTTTAAGAAGGCTTGGTCTATTGTTGGTCAGGATGTTATTGTTGCTATTAGGAATTTTTTTCAATTTGGAAAGCTTAAAAAAGCAACAAATGCTACAATTATCACGTTAGTGCCAAAGAAAGTAAATCCTTCAAAAATGGGTGATTTTCGTATTATCTCCTGTTGTAATCTTATCTATAAGTGCATTACTAAAATTTTGGCGAATCGATTGGTTTCTTGTTTGGAAGACTTAATTAGTCATAACCAAATAGCTTTTATTCCTAATAGAAGTATTACTGAAAATGTGTTATTAGCTTAAGAAGTTATAAAGAATTATCATAAGAGTGGTGGTACGGCTTGTTGTATAATGAAGGTGGATCTTATGAAGGCTTATGATTTTGTCAACTAGGATTTTGCTCTTCATAGTCTTTACTGTTTTGGTATGCCTGGAAAATTTGTTTCTTGGGTTTGGGAGTGTATTACTTCTCCTCGGTTTTCGGTGGTTGTAATGGTACTTTGATTGGTTATTTTGAGGGGAAGAGAGGTTTTAGGCAAGGTGATCATTTATCTCCTTATTTGTTCGTTTTGTCTGTGGAAGTTTTATCTAGTCTTTTGGCAGAATGTGTGGTTAAGAAGGAGGGATTTGGTTATTATCATTGCTGCTCTAAGGTTGGTCTCACTCATCTATGTTTTGCGGATGATCTTATCATTTTCTCAGAGGCTAGTGTGTGTTCTGTTAGTACTATTCAGAAAGTTCTTAATGAGTTTGAGTCTCTTTCTGGTCTAAAGGCAAATCTTGTTAAGAGTACTTGTTTTTGTGTTGGGGTCTCTCCTTTGGTTCAATCTCAGATTCTTTCTAAGTTGAAGATGGGTAAAGGTAAGCTTCCAGTTCGTTATTTAGGTGTTCCCTTGATTTCTTCTCGACTATGTGCAGCTGATTGTGATACTCCTTTGGAGAAAATTACTGTAAGAGTAAATTCTTGGCTATCTAGGAATTTATCCTTTGCTGGGAGGTTGCAACTTATTTCCTCTGTGCTGTATAGTGTGTAAGTTTATTAGAGTAGTATTTTCATTTTGCCAAAGCGAATTATTAGAGCTATTGAACAAAAATTTAATAGATTTCTTTGAAATGGTAATGATGAGGGGAATGCTAGAGCTAAAGTTTCTTGAGTGTGCTTTCTATGCCAAAAACAGAAGAGGGATGGCATTAAAAAGCTTGAGGAATGGAATCGGGCTGCCATGATGAGGCACATTTGGAGTTTGTTTGTGAGCTTTTGGCAAGTTTCTATCCCTCAGATTTACTAATATGGGGGCTTCAAGGAGATGTGGAATGCAATTTTTGTAGACATGTAATTGAGGATAGAGATCATTTATTTTTTGCTTGTGGTTATAGTAGTAGAATTTGGCAGCAAGTTATGAGTCTCTGTGGCGTGATTAATCCGCCTACTCAATGGGAAGATGTGGTTTCTTTTGGGTTGGAGGAGTGGAGGGGCAAAACTATGAAGGCTTATTTGTGTCGGCTAGTTTTTGCTTCTTCTACAATATATAATATTTGGAAGAATCGTAATGCTTTGAGACATGACAATAATCCGTGCATCGAAGAGAAGCTTATTCAACGTATTATATGGGAGGTGAGGATACGGTTTGCTACAAATGGTAGATTTAAAAAGACTAGAGGAAATGATATTCTTTATAGTGCTTGGGGTATAGATGGGATATTTCTTTAATTTTGTAGAGATTTTATCTGATTGTTTAAGTGTTTTCAGCTTTGGTTTAGTGCTTTAGCTTTTCTTTGTAAGGTGTTTAGTTGTTTGTTAATAAAAGTTACTCATTCATAAAAAAATTTTGAAAAAAAATTAAAAATTAAAAATTAAAAAAATTAAAAAAAAAATTAAAAAACATTTAAAAATTAAAAAAATTAAAAAAAAAAAGATAGATATATATAATGTTTTGAAGTATTTATAAATACACGTACATCCTAGAATGCTTCAAGATATATCGATATATATATGTATGATGATTCAAAGTATTCATAAATCTATATATACATATGTAGTACCTCCACGTGTATATATATGTACAACAAGGTTTAAAGTATATATATATATATAGAATAATTGAAAGTATATATAAATAGATATACATAATAATTTACATAATAATTTAAAGTATAAATATATACTAGTGGGATGACACGTGCTTAATTCCATGCAATTGGTATTGGTGTGATAGCATAACATATTAACATTACAAAAGTAGAAAGGGGCAAAAAAAACTCTCAAGTAAAATCAGCCATTTATCAAGGTGCTGTCTGCCGGGACTCAAATAGGATAATCATAAAGTCAATTTCTCAATTTATGTGACACAAGATATGGGAAGCTTTGGCAAATTCACTTGTAATTTCTCTCTAACACCCCCCCTTCCCGTAGTAAAGAGATATGCATTTCTCATGAGGTTATAATAATTCCATAAACAAAAATATTCCATAATATTATAGTTTCATAATAATATTACAACACACCAAATAAACTTCAAACTTTATTCCATTCCTGCTGAAAGTTGCTTCTGTCTTCATTGATGACTTCACCTGGGTTGTTTTTTTATAAAATTGTAAAAGAGAAAGAGAAAGCAAGTGAGTCGCATACTCAGTGGGTAGAAACATCATACTGTAAGTTAAATGGAAAATGTTTTTATATACCAAAAATTACATCATTAAGTCTCACTCTATCTCACGCCTCAGACTCTCAGGCTCTCTCTGATTATCTCTAATTCCCTATGAACTAAAAACATCATATAAAAAATGTTACTCTCATGTTCTTTCACTGTCAGCAGCACATATATAACTATAAAGTCATACAATTATTCAATAAGATGCATGTCCCTTCTTTATTATATATATATAGGGAAAATTACAGTTTACCATCTCAAAGTTGACAGCGTTTTTCAATTCGAACATCAAAGTTTCAATTTTTGCAATCAACCCCCTCAAAGTTCCAAATTTTTATAATTTGACCAATTGTATCCAAAACTTCCCATATCGCCCCTAATTTTTATTTATTTTTTATTTTTTATA
>NC_081541.1:23691092-23706348 GCF_901000735.1 Corylus avellana | reverse complement strand
TTGATGCAAAGGTAGGGGATGTTGGGCTCAACGGGGGTAATTTTCAGGTTGGAGAGGCTGCCAAACCTGATTGGCGTGGGCTTTTTCAATCTAAAAGTGCAGGGGTTTCTCTGCAGTATTTTGAGCCGGAGGTTATTGATGGGAAGTTTGTTGTGAGCTGCCATTTGAGGTTATTGAGGAAGGCATTTTCAAATGGAGCTCTAGTCTAGTAGGGCAATTCCTAGATAAGCCTCTTCCTTATTATCATGTTAAGAATATTCTTTGAAAGCAATTTGGGAATATGGAGGTGTTTCTTTCGGATAATGGTATGTATGTCTTCCAATTTGCTGATGAAACTACTAGAGATGAAGTATTATCTGCTTGATTGAGGCATATTTCCAATAAACCCCTTATTCTTCGAAGGTGGGAACTAGGTATGCAAATTTTAAAGTTATCTCTTAATTCAATTCTGAATTGGATTAAATTGATGAATCTCCCTATGAAATTTTGGACTCCTACTTCTTTGAGCTATGTGGCTAGTGGGGTTGACAAACCTCTCTATGCCGATTCTATTAGAGTAGACCAAACTCGTCTTGGTTTTGCTAGGGTCCTTGTGGAAGTTAATTATGATTCTACTTTCCCTAAGGAAATTGTGATTAAAGGGGGTTGGTGGTTGATTGGTGTCTGTTGGGGTGGCGTATCCGTGGATTCTGGTTCAATGTAAAAATTGCAAGTCATTTGGTCATGCAGCTTATTCTTATTCTAAGGTGGAAAAGAAAATCTGGGTGCCTAAGGCTCGTAATTCAAAAAACCAAGTGGTAGAGGGGAAGGGTTAGGAAGTGATTCCGTCTGTTAAGATTCAAAATTCTAAAATTAATGAATGAAAGGAGATTTCGGCTTCTCAAACAAGAAAGCATAAGGAATGGGATATGGGTGGGAGTATTTCTTCAAAAGATAGCCCTAGAAAGCAAGTTTTAGTGAACCATACTGATATGAAGGTTTGGTCTAATTCTTTTGATGCATTGTGTAATAAGAAGGATGTTGAGTTTCAGGAAGGAGAAATTTAGAGTAATAGAGTGGCGATTAATGCTATTCAAAAAATTATTGAGGATGCTTTGTATAAGGAACATTCTAAGCTGAAGAAGCTTAAAGGGAAGGAGCAAGTGGGTGAGGAGATTGATCATGACAGTAGGGGTTTTTCACCTACAGTATGAAGATTGTTACTTGGAATATTAGAGGTTTTAATGACCTCTTGAAACAAAGGGAGATTAGGAGTTTGGTTAAAACGCTTCATATTCATCTTATTTGTATAATTTAAACTAGAGTGAAAAGTGATAAGGCTATGAAGATCCAAGGAGATATTTTCCCTGGTTGGGGATTTATTTCCAATAATGAATATCATCATTTGGGCAGAATTTGGGTTTGTTGAGACCCTAATGTTTTGTTAGCAAAAGTTCTTAGGAAATAAGTTGTAAAATTGCTGCTATTCAAGAGAATTTGATTTGGGTTCATTCTTTTGTGTATGGAGCTAACAAAGGCATTGACAGAAGGCAGTTATGGCATTCTTTGTTTTGGTTAAAGCTGTTGTAGCTTCTTCTCCCTGGTTGATTGGGGGTGACTTTAATGTAGTGTTGTGTGCAAAGGAAAAGTGGGGTCAAGATCGTTTAAATTCTTATGAGATTGATTTTAAAGACTCTTTAAATAAGTTAGAGGTTGCTGATCTGAATTTTTCTGGATGTTTTTTTACTTCGTGTAATAAGCAAGAGGGTACTTGTTTTGTGGCCAAGAAGTTGGATAGGGTCCTTGCAAATTCATCTTGGATGGGGACGTATGGAAATACTCATGTTGATTTTCTTGAGGTAGGGATTTTAGATCATTCCCCTTCTGTGATTACTATGAGTAAGTTAAAAGAATTTTGGTCCTCGTCCTTTTAAATTTTTTAGCTTTTGGGCTGAAAATGCAGATTTTTTAAATTGGGTGGAAGAGGGATGGAGGTTATATGTTGAGGGAGTTCATATGTTTAGATTATATGCTCGGTTGAAGGCTGTTAAACACATTTTGAAGAATAAGACTTTGATTTGTTATGGGGCTGTCCATCAAAAGGTTGTTCAAGCTAAAGAAAGATTGGAGCAAGCTCAGAGAGAGGTTTTAATGTATGGTGGGCATGCTGACTGTGTTAAAAAAGAGAAAGAATGTCTTCATGAATTTCTTTTGATTAATAAGGCCGAGGAAGCTTATTATAAACAAAAGTCTCGAGTTAAATGGTTGAATTTGGGGGATCAAAACTCCTCTTATTTTTTCAAGCAAGTTAAAATTCGGGTTTCTAGGAATTTAATCACTCACTTGTGGGATGATAATGGAGGTTAAGTAGTTGAGGAGGATCAAATCAAGCAAGTTGCGGTTGATTTTTATAAGAAGCTTTTGGGTTCTGAGTCTCTTGTTTTTAATGAAGATAAAGCTAACCGAGTCTCTCAACTTATCACTAAGAGAATTACTAATGTTCAGTGTGCTATGCTGTCGGCTGAGGTTATTGATGTAGAAATTATGGCTACTATGTTTGCTATAAAAAGTGAGAGCGCCCCTGGTCCTAATGGTTTTCCCGTTGAGTTCTTTAAGAAGGCTTGGTCTATTGTTGGTCAGGATGTTGTTGTTGCTATTAGGAATTTTTTTCAATCTGGAAAGCTTCTAAAAGCAACAAATGCTACAATTATCACGTTGGTGCCGAAGAAAGTAAATCCTTTAAAAATGGGTGATTTTCGTACTATCTCCTGTTGTAATCTTATCTATAAATGCATTACTAAAATTTTGGCGAATCGATTGGTTTCTTGTTTGGAAGACTTAACTAGTCCTAACCAAATAGCTTTTATTCCTAATAGAAGTATTGCTGAAAATGTGTTATTAGCTCAAGAAGTTATGAAGAATTATCATAAGAGTGGTGGTACGGCTTGTTGTACAATGAAGGTGGATCTTATGAAGGCTTATGATTCTGTCAACTGGGATTTTGCTCTTTATAGTCTTTACTGTTTTGGTATGCCTGGAAAATTTGTTTCTTGGGTTCAGGAGTGTATTACTTCTCCTCGGTTTTCGGTGGTTGTAGATGGTACTTTGGTTGGTTATTTGTAGGGGAAGAGAGGTTTTAGGCAATGTGATCATTTATCTCCTTATTTGTTCATTTTGTCTATTGAAGTTTTATCTAGTATTTTGGCAGAATGTGTGGTTAAGGAGGGGTTTGGTTATCATCATTGCTGCTCTAAGGTTGGTCTCACTCATCTATGTTTTGCGGATGATCTTCTCATTTTCTCGGAGGCTAGTGTGCGTTATGTTAGTGCTATTCAGAAAGTTCTTAATGAGTTTGAGTCTCTTTCTGGTCTGAAGGCAAATCCTAGCAAGAGTACTTGTTTTTGTGCTGGGGTCTCTCCTTTGGTTCAATCTCAGATTCTTTCTAAGTTGAGGATGGGTGAAGGTAAGCTTCCAGTTCATTATTTAGGAGTTCCCTTGATTTCTTCTCGACTATGTGCGGCTGATTGTGATACTCTTTTGGAGAAAATTACTGTAAGAGTAAATTCTTGGCTATCTAGGAATTTATTCTTTGCTGGGAGGTTGCAGCTTATTTCCTCTGTGCTGTATAGTGTGCAAGTTTATTGGAATAGTATTTTCATTTTGTCAAAGCGAATTATAAGAGCTATTGAACAAAAATTTAATAGATTTCTTTGGAATGGTAATGATGAGGGGAATGCTAGACCTAAAGTTTCTTGGAGTGTGCTTTCAATTCCAAAAACAGAAGGGGGATGGCATTAAAAAGCTTGAGGAATGGAATCAGGCTGCCATGATGAGGCACATTTGGAGTTTGTTTGTGAGCTTTTGGCAAGTTTCTATCCCTCAGATTTGCTAATATGGGGGCTTCAAGGGGATGTGAAATGCAATTTTTGTAGACATGTAATTGAGGATAGAGATCATTTATTTTTTGCTTGTGGTTATAGTAGTAGAATTTGGCAACAAGTTATGAGTCTCTGTGGCGTGATTAATCCGCCTACTCAATGGGAAGATGTGGTTTCTTTTAAGTTGGAGGAGTGGAGGGGCAAAACTATGAAGGCTTATTTGTGTCGGCTAGTTTTTGCTTCTACAATATATAATATTTGGAAGAATCGTAATGCTTTGAGACATGGCAATAATCTGTGCACCGAAGAGAAGCTTATTCAACGTATTATATGCGAGGTGAGGATACGGTTTGCTACAAAAGGTAGATTTAAAAAGACTAGAGGAAATGATATTCTTTATAGTGCTTGGGGTATAGATGAGATATTGGTTTAATTTTGTAGAGATTTTATCTGATTGTTTAAGTGTTTTCAGCTGTACCTTAGTGCTTTAGCTTTTCTTTGTAAGGTTTTTAGTTGTTTGTTAATAAAAGTTACTCATTCATTAAAAATTTTGAAAAAAAATTAAAAATTAAAAATTAAAAAAATTAAAAAAAAAATTAAAAAACATTTAAAAATTAAAAAAATTAAAAAAAAAAAGATAGATATATATAATGTTTTGAAGTATTTATAAATACACGTACATCCTAGAATGCTTCAAGATATATCGATATATATATGTATGATGATTCAAAGTATTCATAAATCTATATATACATATGTAGTACCTCCACGTGTATATATATGTACAACAAGGTTTAAAGTATATATATATATATAGAATAATTGAAAGTATATATAAATAGATATACATAATAATTTACATAATAATTTAAAGTATAAATATATACTAGTGGGATGACACGTGCTTAATTCCATGCAATTGGTATTGGTGTGATAGCATAACATATTAACATTACAAAAGTAGAAAGGGGCAAAAAAAACTCTCAAGTAAAATCAGCCATTTATCAAGGTGCTGTCTGCCGGGACTCAAATAGGATAATCATAAAGTCAATTTCTCAATTTATGTGACACAAGATATGGGAAGCTTTGGCAAATTCACTTGTAATTTCTCTCTAACACCCCCCCTTCCCGTAGTAAAGAGATATGCATTTCTCATGAGGTTATAATAATTCCATAAACAAAAATATTCCATAATATTATAGTTTCATAATAATATTACAACACACCAAATAAACTTCAAACTTTATTCCATTCCTGCTGAAAGTTGCTTCTGTCTTCATTGATGACTTCACCTGGGTTGTTTTTTTATAAAATTGTAAAAGAGAAAGAGAAAGCAAGTGAGTCGCATACTCAGTGGGTAGAAACATCATACTGTAAGTTAAATGGAAAATGTTTTTATATACCAAAAATTACATCATTAAGTCTCACTCTATCTCACGCCTCAGACTCTCAGGCTCTCTCTGATTATCTCTAATTCCCTATGAACTAAAAACATCATATAAAAAATGTTACTCTCATGTTCTTTCACTGTCAGCAGCACATATATAACTATAAAGTCATACAATTATTCAATAAGATGCATGTCCCTTCTTTATTATATATATATAGGGAAAATTACAGTTTACCATCTCAAAGTTGACAGCGTTTTTCAATTCGAACATCAAAGTTTCAATTTTTGCAATCAACCCCCTCAAAGTTCCAAATTTTTATAATTTGACCAATTGTATCCAAAACTTCCCATATCGCCCCTAATTTTTATTTATTTTTTATTTTTTATAAAAAAATTCGGAGTGTCCATAGCCACCCCTTTGGCCATCTAGCCATTTTTGCACCCCCAAATTTTTTTCTTTTCATAAAAAAAATAAAAATCAGGGGTAGAATGAGAATTTTGAGATAATATTGGTCAAATTGAAAAAAAAAAAAAATTGAAACTTTGTGGGGGTGAATTGCAAAAATTGAAACTTTGATGTTCGAATTGAAAAACGCTGTCAACTTTGGGGGGTAAACTGTAATTTTCCCATATATATATATGAAGCACACAAAAGCAAACTAACTCTCTTTCTTGATCTCTTTGATACACCTCTATTTCAAACAACCCCCCCCCCAAAAAAAAAAGAGTCATAGAAACCCAACAAAAAAATCATTAAACACATAAATAAACACTACAAAAGAAGAAATCTTTTTTTTTTTTTCATTTTTTTTTCTTTTATGAATCCTTACAAAAATAAACATTACAAAAAAGAAATCAATTTTTTTTTTGATGAATCAATCAAAGAATCACATCAAATCTCTGCTAAGCACATGTTCTAAAATTGAAGCACACACAGATTTTTATTATTTGATTTTATCAGGGTGGCCGAACTCGGTTGGGGGTGGCTTCATGGCCCTTAGGGGTGGATCTGCCACCCTAGTTTTTTATTATTTGATTTTATCTTTTTATTTTTTGATTTTAATATTTTTTGATTTTGATTTTGATTTTTCTTCTTAAAAATTAATTAATATTTTATTATTTAACTTAAGTGGGACACGTGCCATGATGTGGGCTGTTGGATAAAAATGGACGGCTATGATTCACAATTGGAGATTCTCCAATTTTCCCCTCAATTGGAGGGGATATGGATCCTGTGGGGAGAAGAAGAGAAAAATGGCAACTTTGTGTTGAAATACTGCAATGCATGGCCTTTTCAACAGCTGAAATCCCGGGAAACCGCTTCATCCCTTTGTTACCGTTTATACACCATTTTTTTCAAAATAATCAACATAAAAACATTTTAATTTTTTTTTACTTTTTATATTAAATCATTCATTTTTATTATTATTGAAATAAAGAAAATTACAAAACGAAACATTTATATTTTTTAATACAAAAAATTTAAAATTTTATGCTACATCAATCATTTTCGGCTACAATAACAAAGAAAAAAGTGGTGCCAACACACCCTTTATCCTAAGACAATGGCTCATCTACAAAAGTAAGCTGTAGAGTTGACAAAAGAAAGTTGAGGCTCTTACTTTTTCTGAAATGTGTTACACGTGTAGAAGCAACAAAGAAGACAATCTCTCTTATCTCATTTGTACTACGTGGGCCCAAAATGAAAAAGAAGAAAAGCAAAAATCCTTGTCTCATCCGGCCAACCGTGAATACAAGAATAGGAGTCTTGTTAATTTAATCTTGTTAATTTAATCACTCAATTGCTCCACTTCTTAGTGGAAATTTTTCTACACAATGATATAAATTTTATTCTAGTGGCTACCATTCCATGTGAATTGACTTCGGTCTTATCGAGAATTTATTATTTGCGATAGCCTGTACTTGGGTTTTGCAATTTTTTTGACGCAGTAATTACCTTGTGATGGGGTGCTAGTAGGACAGTCTAATCAGTCTGTTTATGGTTCCTTGTGGCAAGGAAAACAATACAATACAAATTACCTATATAGAATCTTGTATATTTTGCCAACTTGTATAGAGTTTGAGGGTTAATTTACTAATATGATATAGTACCTCATGTATTGGTATGAAAACGTATGGAAAGGTTGATAAAGTGACATCGACCATATAATGGTAAGATACGGGCATTATGATGTAGGAAATGATATAATGAGATAAAGTTATTGTTTTACGGTAAATAAGATGTTATGTTTTAAATACCTCAAAGTGAAATTATCATGAAACCATGCCTCGTTTTATGAATTTGTTACTATACATTTTCCACTAGATATGGTATTATAAAAAGTCATTTTAAGTCTATCAATGACTTATTTCATAGATTATTTTCATGTGATGTTTACTTACTAAGAAAGTTCACTAAGATGAAAACGCTAAGTGAATATTACACATTATCAAGTTTGTATATATATAGAATATTGTTGAAGGCTTTAGGTCTATAATTGATGATACTATTGAATATTTATATTATAGAAACCTCAGATCATGGAATTCCTATTTCCGCTTATTTTATTCTGTTATGTTTAATGAGTAATACCATCAACAAACTACTAATTAATTGGTTGAGGATATTGCCAATAACCTTACCAAGATGGATCAAATTAAGCAGTCCAACTTTGAGGGCGTTACACACTTAGGGAGAGAGAATACTACAATTTGCCAAGTACTTTTTTTGATTTTTTTTTATTAATCACAAGCTGATTTTTAAATAGACACAATAAGATGACACATAAATTGTTAAAAACTCTTAATTAATCATAATCCTAATTTTAAATAATATAATTCTAATGACTTAGAATTCTATTCCCACCCTAATCTAATGGGAGATGCTACTTGTAATTATCTTTCGTTGGTGAGGTGATTAAGGTCCATATTAGCTTGAGCTGTTGGTTAATTATTTGGGATAAATGTGCTTTAGGTCCAAGTGGTTTGAAGTTTTGAAAAATAACTCACTAAAATTTAAAAAGTGATTAATCACTCCCTATGATAAGACAAAAAAAAAAAAATTTAGTCCATACCTTTAGGAAAAAAATGACAAAATCCATTAACTTGACGTTCAGCACCAATTAAATAGTGACACTGGACCAATTGTTATATAATTAAGAAAAAAAAAAAATCATATTATCACGATTTGGACTATCCCTTAATAGTTAACAGTCCCCCATAATAGTTCTATCCAACATTCATTGACATAGCATTCCCAATTAACTCTTCGGATTAATCATTGTTAAAAAAAAAAAAAAATGATCCAATGGTTGATTTGGAGAACCACATCAAAATTGTTGAACAATTGTAAAATAAATATATAAGGTACATTTGGTACGCGTAATGATTATTTCATTAAAAAATAAAATGAATAATTTTTATTAAAAATGAAAAAAAAAGGTGGAATAAAATAGCTAATTAATAATATTTTAGGGACAAAAATTTGCTACAAATTGATTTGTAGCTATTTCATACAAACATATCTAATAAAGTGACATGTATCATTTAACATGTGCTTCTCATTAAGCTCCGCTCAATTTAATAATAGGCATTCAATGAGAATGACTATTCTAACAGAAATGGATCGTCTCCGGTCCTATCCAATTCATATTTCGCTAGAGAAGGCTACAAATGAGCTACGTCAGCCTCCACTAACAAATAAAAAAATATTTTTATTTTAGGGTTAATTTATCCTGAAGGTGTTTCTAAAAAAATAAAAAATAAAAAATTGTAGAATGGGGTGACGTTGGGGTGGCTGAACCACCCCATGGCCACCCCCAACGTCAACCCATTTCTGCAATTTTGTAGGTTTGGGGTGGCTTTTTATTATTATTATTATTTTTTAAAACACCTTATGTTAACTGACGGATAAGTTAACCACAAAATAAAAAAAATATGTTTTTATTTATTAGTGGAGGCTGAGGTGATTCATTTGTAGCTTTTGAGATTTCTCTAGAGAAATTTTGACTGTAAACTGGATAGTGTCCGGTCCGTTAAAAGACAGGAGAGGATCCGGATTCTATTCTAAAGCTATTTCATTGTACCTTCTCAAATTCTCAATAAAGGCTACATATATTTATAATAAAATAGGCAGGCTTTCTAGAGTATGTAGCATTATCGAAAGTAAGGCATATTATTTAAAGGTGCACAAGCCACTGGCGCTCCATGCACCCGAAACACACATGTCCATGGCCATGGCCTTATCTTCTCACACTCTTTCAACCCTCACTCTCACCACAACTCAATCCTCTACGCTTTCAACTCCTAAGCTCCTCTCCTTTCCTCCTCCTCTCACTACCTTTCACTTCCCACCCAAACCCATCTCCCACAAACTCTCAAGCACTGAGAAATGGAGAGCCAAAGTTTCCTTCTTTCCCGCTTTCTTGAACAAAGGCAAAGATGCAAAGACTCTCAAGGACGAGCTTCTTCAGGCCATTGCGCCGCTTGATCGCGGAGCCGACGCCACTGCCGAAGACCAGCAAACTGTTGATCAGGTTGGTCTCATCAATTCTTGTCTCCTCCTCCTATATACCTTTGATTTGATTTCTGGGTTCTTATTTTTCTCACTTAAAATTTTATTTTATTTTTTCTAGAAATTATGTTTTATATGAAAATGGGTATAATGCGCTTGTTCAAAGTTTGGTAATTGAGAGATTAATGGATAAGAAAAATTTGCCTTTTGAAGGAGGACTGGTTTGGTTGTGTATTTTGCCACTTGCTTAGATAGTTAGATTTTGTATCATTAAATTTGTTATAAAGATAGTTTTTTCTAATTTATGTCAGTGAATTTGGGATTAGGATCCCTGATTCTCAAATTATGGAATTTAGGCCATTTTTAAGCATCAAAACACTTGGAAAATGTCCACATACCTCCACTCAAACTACCATCCAATTGACAATGTTCCCTCCAAACTTTCAATTGCGAAAATGTCCCACCCCAAACTATCAAAAATTGTCGATGTCCCTCTAATACCGAAAATACCCTTAATAAAATTAAAAAATGAAAAAGGGAGTGGACTTTTTTTTTTTTTTTTCTTTTTTGTGGGTAGTTTGAGGGGACATTGTTGCAATTGAAAGTTTTAGGGGAGGGGGAGGTGACGTTGTCATTTAGGTAGTAGTTTGAGAGGGATATGTGAACTTTTCCCATTTTTTTATTTTTTATTTATTTTATTTTATTTTTTTATGCATATTATTTTTGTCATTTTAGGGTTGGAATGGGGACATTGCAAGCCCAAATCCAATGGTAGATCAGTAGGTGCATTAATCAAATTAAAAGATTGAGGGAGACATCGCAAATTGTGTGATAAATTGAGGGGGTCAAGTGTAGTTTTTCCATAATCATTTTTGAATAGACTCCTAATGGTGAGCTCTGATTATATTATAATATGTCATTATATCTCAAAAGAAATCGGCTTACCTTAATTACTGATGCCTCTGCAGTATGTGCATTATTTTGTTTGATGCTTGGAAATTTGTTTTTAAATAGATAGCAAGGAAGCTTGAGGCTGCTAACCCAATAAAGGAACCACTCAAATCTAATTTACTCAATGGCAAATGGGAGCTTATATACACTACTTCAACCTCGATTTTGCAAACCCAGGTGAATTTTATTATGTATCTGCATAGCTATAATCTATGTCTTTCCTGAGGCATCATTTGAAAATTTTTTGTTGGGAATTTGAAGAGGTTCAACTGTCATTTGTTCTTCCTCCTATTCTCCTAACAATTATTCTTCCCTTAATTATCATTTGCAAATTTCGTATTGGGAATGTGAAGAGGTTCAACAGTCATTTATTCTTCCTCTTAAACTATCAGTTATTCCAAAAGCTTAAGTTGATAGAAAAAGGTAAATTTAATCATTTAATAATTTAAGCTTTTGGGATAACTGGTAGTTTAACATGGTATCAAAGCCAAAGGTCTTGAGTTCGAACCTTAACTTCGTCAAATCACCTCTCATTTAAATTATATATTCCACGTATTGGGCCTCACCTATTAAAATGGAGTTTGAGCGCACACGTGATGGGGAGTGTTAAAGTAATTATTAAATAATTAAATTTATCTCTTTCTAAGCTTTTGGGATAATTGGTAGTTTAACACTTTCTCCTATTCACTTGTTATGCCTTCTTTCTTTTTGTACTTGATATGAAAAAGGAAATAAAAGCAGATCCCTTCTCTTTTAGGGTCATCTCACTACTAGTTTGACCAGGAGTTTTACATGCAGTTTTTGTTGAGAAAACTTGAAAAATAATAAAAACAATTGTATCTCCTGCACTGCTCACTTCCCCACAGACACGAACAAGCTTTTAAGCTCTTCCTTGTTACGAATAATCTCTAATTGTGATATAGTTTTAGACTATAATTCATTTCCTTAATAGACATCACTCGGGAACAAAAAGAGAGTTAAAAAGGAAAACTGATTGGATTCATTTTGTCTAAGTGTTATGTGAGGCTAGCTGAATCCAGTTTGCACTCCTAATCTTTTGTTGGTTCTATTTACTTATTGAATTGCTAGAAAATCACTTTTCTTACGAAAATATGGTATGTTTTTCTTTTATGATAAATGAACAAAAAATAAAGGTATGCAAAATTTAAAATCGGATATTTTCACTTTTATGTTGGTCCTATAAATTACAATCACCTGGAAAGTAATGTTTTGACAGAGACCCAAATTTCTGAGATCGAGTGGAAACTACCAAGGGATCAATTTGGATACACTTAGGGCCCAGAACATGGAATCTTGGCCATTCTTCAACCAGGTATATACAATTTACTCTGTCCATGTGTTTAACTTTTGCTTCTTTTTCTTTCTTACTTTTGTGTTTCAACAATGATTATTTAGTACAAGCATTGACATTGAGTTATATTATGTAAGTTGCTTTGACTAAAATATTTTTGTTCACCTTATGCCTCGTTAACTAGGGGTGTACAAGCAGTTGCGGTTACGGTTACAGTTATTGGTTAAAACCGCTAACCGCAACTGCCTAAGGCGGTTATTAGATTTTAATAACCGCAACCGCTTTGCTTAAGCGGTTTGTGGTTATTTTTTTTTTTTTTTTGATAAGTAATAATGCATTAAAAGAGCGCAGAGGGGCGCAACCCAAGTACACAGGAAGTATACAAGAGAGCCGTTAAGAGGTTTGTGGTTATTTTATAACCGGCGGTTAGCCGTTATTCAAACTAATAACCGGCGGTTTTATAACAGCTTTTTTTTTATATGGGCTTTTGGGCTTTTTAAGGTGTTTTGGGCCTTTATTATGCCTATTTTTTGTACTAAGTGTAGCATGAACTTTGATATAACTATCATCTGGCAGTGTTAATGACAGATGCTGCTGATTTGGGTTCTACAAATTGTCAGTGCCAAACTAGACTTTATTTTGTCATCTCACAACACTGCCCCAATGATGTTGAACGTAGCATTGAAAAACTCATTTTTACAGCTACTAACAAATCAAATTTGTAGTTATATATTCAGAGACTGATGCATTCTAGCGCTTACAATTGCCTGAAAAGTTTTATCAACATTTTGTAGGTAACGGCGGATTTAACACCTCTTAATGCAAGAAAAGTGGCCGTGAAATTTGATTATTTCAAAATTGCAGGTTTGGTAAGTAATCTTGGGGTCATCATTTTCTTGATTCTTTTTTTTTTTTTTTTGATGAAAGGCCACTTGGAGATGTCACTGTTCAATGGTGAGTGGTTGGTTCCCCACCATTCCTAAACTTCCTCAATCTTTTGTAAAGACAGGACTAATTGTGTATTAGAACAAGATAGAAGCATAATTTTTAAATATCATGCATTCCCTTATGGTTTCATCAGTTCCCTGTATGAGATATGTTTTCGTTAATGGAAATAGGGAACCTTGATGATATGCCTCTAGGATAGAACTAAGCCTTAAAGAGCAGGCATTTTGGCAACCAGCTAATTAATTATACAAAAATACATACATTCAAACATATATATGTGCTGTTTGATAAATTATATTGCACTATCCTAAATGTTATGGAGCTTCGTTTGCTTCACAGTGATATATCATCAAAGTATCTACCCAAATAATTTGAATGCACATCTCTGAATTTCTATAGAGTAATTTACTTAACATATATGATTTATTTCATCTTGGCATACAGATACCTATTAAGGCTCCTGAAAGAGCTCGTGGTGAATTGGAAATTACTTATTTGGATGAAGAATTGCGGTAAGTTAATGTTTGGGATATGCTGTTCATGTAACTTTGAAAATTATCCTGTGAACCCGACTGTAGGCTTCCAGATTCCTTTTCTATTGCCTGCTCAGCCAACTCTTAAAACTCATTTTGGTAGTAAGAAGCAAGCATAACAGATAAGTTATTACCACTAAATGCTTATACATGCTTGATTAAAAGCAAACTGACTGATCTGAAAAAAAGGAACAAAGCTGAGTAGGAGCCAAATAACTACCAGGAAATGTATCTTGTACACATTGTAAAGTGAAAGAGTAGTGGCTGAACCTCTCTCAAATGCCAAATTTGGAGTTGGTCGACCAATCCAAAAAGGCCAAAGAGGCGACCGTACCGTTAAGATTGGTTTGGCCACCCTTGAGCACCAAACTTGGGGTGGTCGAGCTACACCCACAACCTGCGGTAGCTAATCAAGGGGTGGCTGTGTCCATCTTTTTTTTTCTTTTCATATTTTTTCTGTTTGCCCCCTTTTTTTTCTCCTTTTTGTTTTTGTTTTTTGTCATGTCTGGTTGACTTAGCATTTAGCCTTTGTGACAAAATGACATCAGCGATGATGTGGAGATAAGTAGATGGAGAGACCAGTTTTGTTTGATTCTCCATGGGCACAAGATGGATCCACTTGACACCCACATGGTTTGTTCATCATTATATATGACCTGAGCATTCTGGGGATTCATTTAAACAGAAACCTTAAAGATGAAGGATGTAATTTAATGTGTAATGAATTCCTCAATTACACCTTTCCTTTCTTTTGAAATTAAAATTATTATTATTTGTTTTTTGACAGAGTATCCAGAGGAGACAAAGGAAACTTGTTCATCCTAAAAATGGTTGATCCCTCCTACCGAGTTCCCGTTTAATGTGCAAATCACATTGCAGCATCTGTAATGGTTTGGCCATCCCGCTGTCCCAATCGAGAGAGTGGACAAATTATGCAGAGTGTCGCTTAAACACAGTTTTGGTCATATTTTGCCTTATATAAACTACCCTATAACCTGCGCAATGTGCTGGTGTTTTTCATTGTATTATTAATATATTGGCATCTAACGTGCTATTATGTATACAATACCACACAAAAGCACATGTGTACAAAATAATAGATGATTTACAAATTATATAAGAAAAAGTTGAGTTATTCTATCAAAATGCTACATGTAATTTACCAAGTTTGTAAGCACAATGTTTTTGAACCTTACAAAAAAAAAAAAAACTAACCTCAGTCTGTTTAGATTGCAAGTGGAAAGCTAATATTACCTGAATCGGACAAACTTTTTCATAGTAGATGTTTATGTAAGGTTAGATGTGCTAACGCAACGGCTTTCTAAAGCTCAATCCGTTATTTGTTCGTTAGCGCACTATAGCTTTTTAGCCTCCATTTTGCTTGACCAGGACGGAGTGCAATTTTCAGGCTAAAGATAGCACTCATATTGGATACCCAATAATCAGACCTTCAATGATCTTATATAATAAGTCGATCTACAATGGATCCAAGAAATTTTAGTTTCATCTAAGATGCTAGAAATTGAAGCTTACATCATTTGTGTTTTGCGTTTTGCTGATGACAATCTGAGTGACTTTGCAGATATCATTGGTTTATTGGTTAATCCTTCAAAAAGATCAATCATGGCTTTCCAAGCACTTGTCTTTCACAAGGAGGCTCCAACTGATTTCCTCAGTTTTGTATAGTCTTCAGGTATATTGAACAAGTATTTTTGTCCTCCCCAAGAAGATTATTAAGCTGTTGGAACAGAA
>NC_081541.1:23615884-23690992 GCF_901000735.1 Corylus avellana | reverse complement strand
CTACAAATTGATTTGTAGCTATTTCATACAAACATATCTAATAAAGTGACATGTATCATTTAACATGTGCTTCTCATTAAGCTCCGCTCAATTTAATAATAGGCATTCAATGAGAATGACTATTCTAACAGAAATGGATTGTCTCCGGTCCTATCCAATTCATATTTCGCTAGAGAAGGCTACAATTGAGCTACGTCAGCTTCCACTAACAAATAAAAAAATATTTTTATTTTAAGGTTAATTTATCGGAAAGGTGTTTCTAAAAAAATAAACAATAAAAAATTGTAGAATGGGGTGACGTTGGGGTGGCTGAACCACCCCATGGCCACCCCCAACGTCAACCCATTCTGCAATTTTGCAGGTTTGGGGTGGCTTTTTATTATTATTATTATTTTTTAAAACACCTTATGTTAACTGACGGATAAGTTAACCACAAAATAAAAAAAATATTTTTTTATTTATTAGTGGAGGCTAAGGTGATTCATTTGTAGCTTTTGAGATTTCTCTAGAGAAATTCCAACTATAAACTGAATAGTCTCTGGTTCGTTAAAGACGGGAGAGGATCCGGATTCTATTCTAAAGCTATTTCATTGTACCTTCTTAAATTCTCAATAAAGGCTACTTATATTTATAATAAAATAGGCAGGCTTTCTAGAGTATGTAGCATTATCGAAAGTAAGGCATATTATTTAAAGGTGCACAAGCCACTGGCGCTCCATGCACCCGAAACACCATGTCCATGGCCATGGCCTTATCTTCTCACACTCTTTCAACCCTCACTCTCACCACAACTCAATCCTCTACGCTTTCAACTCCTAAGCTCCTCTCCTTTCCTCCTCATCCTCCTCCTCCTCTCACTACCTTTCACTTCCCACCCAAACCCATCTCCCACAAACTCTCAAGCACTGAGAAATGGAGAGCCAAAGTTTCCTTCTTTCCCGCTTTCTTGAACAAAGGCAAAGATGCAAAGACTCTCAAGGACGAGCTTCTTCAGGCCATTGCGCCGCTTGATCGCGGAGCCGACGCCACTGCCGAAGACCAGCAAACTGTTGATCAGGTTGGTCTCATCAATTCTTGTCTCCTCCTCCTATATACCTTTGATTTGATTTCTGGGTACTTATTTTTCTCTCTTAAAATTTTATTTTATTTTTTCTAGAAATTATGTTTTATATGAAAATGGGTATAATGCGCTTGTTCAAAGTTTGGTAATTGAGAGATTAATGGATAAGAAAAATTTGCCTTTTGAAGGAGGACTGGTTTGGTTGTGTATTTTGCCACTTGCTTAGATAGTTAGATTTTGTATCATTAAATTTGTTATAAAGATAGTTTTTTCTAATTTATGTCAGTGAATTTGGGATTAGGATCCCTGATTCTCAAATTATGGAATTTAGGCCATTTTTAAGCATCAAAACACTTGGAAAATGTCCACATACCTCCACTCAAACTACCATCCAATTGACAATGTTCCCTCCAAACTTTCAATTGCGAAAATGTCCCACCCCAAACTATCAAAAATTGTCGATGTCCCTCTAATACCGAAAATACCCTTAATAAAATTAAAAAATGAAAAAGGGAGTGGACTTTTTTTTTTTTTTTTCTTTTTTGTGGGTAGTTTGAGGGGACATTGTTGCAATTGAAAGTTTTAGGGGAGGGGGAGGTGACGTTGTCATTTAGGTAGTAGTTTGAGAGGGATATGTGAACTTTTCCCATTTTTTTATTTTTTATTTATTTTATTTTATTTTTTTATGCATATTATTTTTGTCATTTTAGGGTTGGAATGGGGACATTGCAAGCCCAAATCCAATGGTAGATCAGTAGGTGCATTAATCAAATTAAAAGATTGAGGGAGACATCGTAAATTGTGTGATAAATTGAGGGGGTCAAGTGTAGTTTTTCCATAATCATTTTTGAATAGACGCCTAATGGTGAGCTTTGATTTTATTATAATATGTCATTATATCTCAAAAGAAATCGGCTTACCTTAATTACTGATGCCTCTGCAGTATGTGCATTATTTTGTTTGATGCTTGGAAATTTGTTTTTAAATAGATAGCAAGGAAGCTTGAGGCTGCTAACCCAATAAAGGAACCACTCAAATCTAATTTACTCAATGGCAAATGGGAGCTTATATACACTACTTCAACCTCGATTTTGCAAACCCAGGTGAATTTATTATGTATCTGCATAGCTATAATCTATGTCTTTCCTGAGGCATCATTTGAAAATTTTTTGTTGGGAATTTGAAGAGGTTCAACTGTCATTTGTTCTTCCTCCTATTCTCCTAACAATTTTTCTTCCCTTAATCATCATTTGCAAATTTCGTATTGGGAATGTGAAGAGGTTCAACGGTCATTTATTCTTCCTCTTAAACTATCAGTTATTCCAAAAGTTTAAGTTGATAGAAAAAGGTAAATTTAATCATTTAATAATTTAAGCTTTTGGGATAACTGGTAGTTTAACATGGTATCAAAGCCAAAGGTCCTGAGTTCGAACCTTAACTTCGTCAAATCACCTCCCATTTAAATTACATATTCCACGTATTGGGCCTCACCTATTAAAATGGAGTTTGAGTCCACACGTGATGGGGAGTGTTAAAGTAATTATTAAATGATTAAATTTATCTATTTTTAAGCTTTTGGGATAACTGGTAGTTTAACACTTTCTCCTATTCACTTGTTATGCCTTCTTTCTTTCTCTACTTGATATGAAAAAGGAAATAAAAGCAGATCCCTTCTCTTTTAGGGTCATCTCACTACTAGTTTGACCAGGAGTTTTACATGCAGTTTTTTGTTGAGAAAACTTGAAAAATAATAAAAACAATTGTATCTCCTGCACTGCTCACTTCCCCACAGACACGAACAAGCTTTTAAGCTCTTCCTTGTTACGAATAATCTCTAATTGTGATATAGTTTTAGACTATAAATCATTTTCTTAATAGACATCACTCGGGAACAAAAAGAGAGTTAAAAAGGAAAACTGATTGGATTCATTTTGTCTAAGTGTTATGTGAGGCTAGCTGAATCCAGTTTGCACTCCTAATCTTTTGTTGGTTCTATTTACTTATTAAATTGCTAGAAAATCACTTTTCTTACGAAAATATGGTATGTTTTTCTTTTATGATAAATGAACAAAAAATAAAGGTATGCAAAATTTAAAATCGGATATTTTCACTTTTATGTTGGTCCTATAAATTACAATCAACTGGAAAGTAATGTTTTGACAGAGACCCAAATTTCTGAGATCGAGTGGAAACTACCAAGGGATCAATTTGGATACACTTAGGGCCCAGAACATGGAATCTTGGCCATTCTTCAACCAGGTATATACAATTTACTCTGTCCTTGTATTTAACTTCTGCTTCTTTTTCTTTCTTACTTTTGTGTTTCAACCATGATTATTTAGTACAAGCATTGACATTGAGTTATATTATGTAAGTTGCTTTGACTAAAATATTTTTTGTTCACCTTATGCCTCATTAACTAGGGGTGTACAAGCAGTTGCAGTTACGGTTACAGTTATTGGTTAAAATTGCTAACCAGAACTGCCTAAGGCAGTTATTAGATTTTAATAACCGCAACTGCTCTGCTTAAGCAGTTTGTGGTTATTTTATAACCGGCGGTTAGCCGTTATTCAAACCAATAACCGGTGGTTTTATAACTGCTTTTTTTTTATATGAGCTTTTGGGCTTTTTGAGGTGTTTTGGGCCTTTATTATGCCTATTTTTTGTACTAAGTGTTGCATGAACTTTGATATAACTATCATCTGGCAGTGTTAATGACAGATGCTGCTGATTTGGGTTCTACAAATTGTCAGTGCCAAACTAGACTTTATTTTGTCATCTCACAACACTGCCCCAATGATGTTGAACGTAGCATTGAAAAACTCATTTTTACAGCTACTAACAAATCAAATTTCTAGTTATATATTCAGAGACTGATGCATCCTAGCGCTTACAATTGCCTGAAAAGTTTTATCAACATTTTGTAGGTAACGGCGGATTTAACACCTCTTAATGCAAGAAAAGTGGTCGTGAAATTTGATTATTTCAAAATTGCAGGTTTGGTAAGTAATCTTGGGGTCATCATTTTCTTGATTCTTTTTTTTTTTTTTTTGAAAGGCCACTTGGAGATGTCACTGTTCAATGGTGAGTGGTTGGTTCCCCACCATTCCTAAAATTCCTCAATCTTTTGTAAAGACAGAGCTAATTGTGTATTAGAACAAGCTAGAAGTATAATTTTTAAATATCATGCATTCCCTTACGGTTTCATCAGTTCCCTGTATGAGATATGTTTTCGCTAATGGAAATAGGGAACCTTGATGATATGGCTCTAGGATAGAAGTAAGCCTTAAAGAGTAGGCATTTTGGCAACCAGCTAATTAATTATACAAAAATACATACATTCAAACATATATATGTGCTGTTTGATAAATTATATTGCACTATCCTAAATGTTATGGAGCTTCTTTTGCTTCACAGTGATATATCATCAAAGTATCTACCCAAATAATTTGAATGAACATCTCTGAATTTCTATAGAGTAATTTACTTAACATATATGATTTATTTCATCTTGGCATACAGATACCTATTAAGGCTCCTGAAAGAGCTCGTGGTGAATTGGAAATTACTTATTTGGATGAAGAATTGCGGTAAGTTAATGTTTGGGATATGCTGTTCATGTAACTTTGAAAATTATCCTGTGAACCCGACTGTAGGCTTCCAGATTCCTTTTCTATTGCCTGCTCAGCCAACTCTTAAAACTCATTTTGGTAGTAAGAAGCAAGCATAACAGATAAGTTATTACCACTAAATGCTTATACATGCTTGATTAAAAGCAAACTGACTGATCTGAAAAAAAGGAACAAAGCTGAGTAGGAGCCAAATAACTACCAGGAAATGTATCTTGTACACATTGTAAAGTGAAAGAGTAGTGGCTGAACCTCTCTCAAATGCCAAATTTGGAGTTGGTCGACCAATCCAAAAAGGCCAAAGAGGCGACCGTACCGTTAAGATTGGTTTGGCCACCCTTGAGCACCAAACTTGGGGTGGTCGAGCTACACCCACAACCTGCGGTAGCTAATCAAGGGGTGGCTGTGTCCATCTTTTTTTTTCTTTTCATATTTTTTCTGTTTGCCCCCTTTTTTTTCTCCTTTTTGTTTTTGTTTTTTGTCATGTCTGGTTGACTTAGCATTTAGCCTTTGTGACAAAATGACATCAGCGATGATGTGGAGATAAGTAGATGGAGAGACCAGTTTTGTTTGATTCTCCATGGGCACAAGATGGATCCACTTGACACCCACATGGTTTGTTCATCATTATATATGACCTGAGCATTCTGGGGATTCATTTAAACAGAAACCTTAAAGATGAAGGATGTAATTTAATGTGTAATGAATTCCTCAATTACACCTTTCCTTTCTTTTGAAATTAAAATTATTATTATATTTTGTTTTTTGACAGAGTATCCAGAGGAGACAAAGGAAACTTGTTCATCCTAAAAATGGTTGATCCCTCCTACCGAGTTCCCGTTTAATGTGCAGATCACATTGCAGCATCTGTAATGGTTTGGCCACCTCGCCGTCCCAAATTGAGAGAGTGGACAAATTATGCAGAGTGTTGCTTAAACACAGTTTTGGTCATATTTTGCCTTATATAAACTAGCCTATAACCTGCGCAATGTGCGGGTGGTTTTCATTGTATTATTAATATATTAGCATCTAACGTGCTATTATGTATACAATACCACACAAAAGCACATATGTGTACAAAATAATAGATGATTTACAAATTATATAAGAAAAATTGAGTTATTCTATCAAAATGGTACATGTAATTTACCAAGTTTGTAAGCATAATGTTTTTGAACCTACAAAAAAAAAAAAAAAAACTAACCTCAGTCTGTTTAGATTGCAAGTAGAAAGCTAATATTACCTGAATCGGACAGACTTTTTCATAGTAGATGTTTATGTAAGGTTAGATGTGCTAACACAACGGCTTTCTAAAGCTCAATCCGTTACTTGTTCATTAGCGCACTACGGCTTTTTAGCCTCCATTTGCTTGACTAGGATGGAGTGCAATTTTCAGGCTAAAGATAGCACTCATATTGGATACCCAATAATCAGACCTTCAATGATCTTATATAATAAGTCGATCTACAATGGATCCAAGAAATTTTAGTTTCATCTAAGATGCTAGAAATTGAAGCTTACATCATTTGTGTTTTGCGTTTTGCTGATGACAATAAAGATGGCTCTGAGTGACTTTGCAGATATCTTTGGTTTATTGGTTAATCCTTCAAAAAGATCAATCATGGCTTTCCAAGCACTTGTCTTTCAGAAGGAGGTTCCAACTGATTTCCTCAGTTTTGTATAGTCTTCAGGTATAATGAACAAGTATTTTTGTCCTCCCCAAGAAGATTATTAAGCTGTTGGAACAGAAGTTCAACCGATATTTGTGGTCTGAAAAGAATAAGGTCAAAGCTAAGGCAAAGGTTGCCCTCTATTTTTTCAAACAAAAAAGGCAACGGTTTGGAATCAAATTTGTGCTCCTAAAAGGGAAGGAGGTCTTGGTCTTGAAAAGGTGCATAATTGGAATAAAGCTTTCATGTTTGAGACATATATGGAATCTCTTTACTAGGGCTGGCTCTTTGTGGATTGCATGGGTGAAAATGTTTTTGTTAAGAGGAAAAGGTTTATGGCAAATAAAATCCCTGCACTTGGTGTTGGGGAAAACTCTTAAAGCTCAGGGATTTGGGAAGGAAGTTTATACAATATAAGGTTGGAGATGGGAGGTGTATATATATATATATGTGTGTGTGGCTTGATCGGTGGCATCCAGAAGATGTTCTTCATGAAAAACTTGGCCATAGAATTGTCTATGATTCTGGTAGTACTGAGGGTGCAAAACTATCCTCAGTTCTCAAGGATAGAATTGCTTCTGGATGTGAGTATTGGGGGAGTGTGATCAACCTATTTGGATTGCTTCTAAGGAAAATACTTAGAAATTTAGAATGCTATCCAAGTGAGGTTGCCAAGTGTTACATAGTGGTGTTTGATATATAGCATGCCATGGCCATTCCTTGACAGGTGGTCTGTGATAGTCTTTAAACTAGGGAGATGTGATGTGTAGATTTTGCAGGAGTTGCTTGGAAGACAACAGTAGTTGAATTTAATTGACAACCCTAGTTGTAACTGGGAATCAATCATTGACATGAGGTAACTTGAGATAGATTTTATGCAACCTTAGTTTGGGTGCAGTTATTTGTCATATTTGGAAGCAGTGAAATGAGCTTAAATATGGAAATCAGTCGAATCTAAGGGGAAGATTGTCAAAATGCAATTTGGGAGGTTAGAGCAAGCACTGTCGCAAAAGGAAGTTCAGGAGTTTGAATGAAACTCAGAATCTTTTTAGCATATGGCACTTCTCTTCTGATTTGTTGACCAATGTGAAGGGGCGGAACTAGAATTTTAAGAGACGGAAAAAAAAAAAAAAAAAAAAAGGTGGGGTGGGAGGGGTGTAAAAATTAATTTTGGGAGGGCCATTTCATAAAAAATAACCTAAAATTTAAAAGAAATTTTCAAATTTTGTAAGGGCTCGGGAACTCCCAAGGCTAGGGGTGATTCCACCCATGCTAGTGTGGCTGGAAAAAGAGGAGGTGATGGTTGATGGGTGCAGGTTGGTATAATTTTGCAGTTTTTTTTTTTGTTTTTTGATTAATTGAACGAGGAAACTGCTACAAAATGGGTCTTCCCTATTCTTGTTCTGAATGGAAGAGAGAATGGGAGACCAATTGAGAATGCTTCTGAACACCAAGTTGAAAGCTACTCATCTAACTTACAAGTGTTCTCAAACATTAGCACTTCTAGAAATTTTACTAACTTTCCAACTATGCATAGTTCTGCAGTTGATGTAGCAGAATGCTGTACAAGCGAGAGTATTTTTTTTTTTAAGCAAGTGTTCAATTGGTTATATTTTGTAGTTGCATTAAATTTACACAAAAAAATGAATGGAGTCAGTGGTATCCTTGTCGTAATTTCTTCCTTTGACTATATACTTTCTCATTTCACAAGCACTTTTGGCTCACATTTGAGGCTTGATGGGTTTAGGTTTTGCATTGAAACTAGAAAACTAGAGCCAAGCTTTAGACAGCTGACCCATATATTCCTATCCTGGGAGCAATTGATGGTAGGTTTTCCTCGAAAGTATATGTCATACTTTATGGTTTATGTTCTCTCTCTTTCTGTTTCTTTATTTTTTGCAAGAACAAAAAAAAAAAGAAAGGAAAAAAGATTATCTTAGCTTACAACGATAATGGGATTAAGATAGACAATTGAAAGGAAGTTGATCTTTCTTGAGTTGTGGTGTGCTTCACAACTTTGAAGGAAAAGTTGGAGGTTTGTTCTTCCAGGTTAAGCCATTGAACTTAATTGAGATTTTTGCTTTGAAACCGAAATCATAAATTTGTCGTAACAACTAACTCTTCATCCAAAACCACAGTAAGAGAAATACACAATGGCTTGCTCGTGATTAAACACAGCTATGAATACACGCTTTCTTTTCTTTTTCTTAATTGGTAAAAAAACCATATATATTTATTTGGATAACTACTTTGTGGATAATATGAAAGGGAGCATAGCCCAACAAAAAAAAAAAAGAGAAACAGAATGCATCAAAGGCGCAAAAGGACTTGTGTCCCCTTTGACGCTATGCAAATGGATAAATAGGCTCAAGAAGAGGATGCTTTAAGCACACCAGTCTTGTGAAGCCTCTACATGTTACTCTCCTAATAGCCAGAAATAGAGAATACGCCTCTGCCATCAATGAAGACTGCTGCACATTGACAAAAATAGCTGCCTCTGATTTCGAAAATTCCGCCCAATGATCATTTCAATGACAAATAGACCAAAAAAAAAAAAAAAAATGATGGTGGGGGTACCTGAAATTGCAATGTGATTTCCATATGATAATCCAAGTAATATCTGGACTTAATCATCATCCATGCCCCCAACATCCATGTCCCCATCCCCATCTCCATAGTCATGCTCATCTGCCAGCCCCTGGTCAGCATCCCCATGATTAACATGAAAGAATGCATCCTCATCAGGCTGTCCAGCTTCCCCATCCAAGGGTTCAACATTCTTCACTTTCATAGAATCCAGATTTTCATCAGTGAAAAATGAGGTATAGGGCTTGGAAACCTGCAGGAGGAAATTGACAGTTTGGATGTTAGGTGTGAGTCATTTGCTCCCAGGAATATTTCGAAATTCAGAAAAAACAGGAATATGTTGTGAAAATGTTGAAAATAAGTACGTATAAATTAATATGATGAATGTTGATGATGTTCTTGAATTGTTAGCTTTGTTTTAATGAATAATAATATAAACTACAATCCAAACTTTTGGGATGTTGATGAATAATTTGAATTTTTTCTTTTCTTTTCCAATATGCAATAAGTTTGATTTATCATAATCAATGACAAGGTTAGGTTGAATTTGTGTCTTCAAGTATATAAAAATAAAAATAAAAAAAATAAAATCCATTGCTGAAACGAAATCTTGAATAACTCACTGAAGAAATATTCACCTTAAAAAAACAATTTCTCTTCTCAGCACTTTCCACAAGGTTATTCCAGTGCTCATCCCTCCTCAACGTAGATGAAGACCCTACCACCTGAAGAACGGCTAAAGCTTAGTTTGCATGAGAAGAGGTGAAGTGCGTAATTCAGAACTCCTGTTGACTACATAGAAACCTAGAATAATGCCATACCAGGACAGAAGACTTTGCTCTGGTGATCCCGACATTCATTCGCCGAAAATCAGCCAGAAACCCAATGCTTTTATCTTTGCTTGCCCTAACACATGAAAATATTGCAACATCCTTCTCGCGTCCCTGAAAGGAAGAACAATAGTTATTCTTTTATCCTTAAATATTTTATTTGCCAGATCTAAAGCCAAATAGAAGAAAGAAAAAATTGAGCTCACAGAGAACTCAGTAATCATAGCTATTCAAAAAAAGTGGCACCAGTAATTCAAATGGATAGCTCAATCGGCTGGGGACTTTGCCTCATAAACCGGAGGTTACTAATTCGAATACCCCATTCCCCCTCCCCTTGGTGCCAATAAAAAAAAAAAAAAAAAAAAAAGAGTGGAACCTGTATGGGGATAATTGAACCTTTAAATCTTGGGAGTGAAAGGAACTTTCAAGTGATTCATAAGCTTTTACTTCTTTTTAAAGGGACAAAAAGTTCATACTTTTCAACCTGGAACCCTAGTTGACTTGTGACAAAGTCATCAAAATGGGTCAATGGTGGGTTTGTTGAGATTTAAACCAACTAACTCAGTATTCTTCCACATAAAGAATTGCAACAGAATATCCAGCTTGCACACTTTTGTGCATTTTGCATCAAGTCTGGCAATTTAACCTTTGTGATTAGCAGAAAGCCAACTTTCATACATCAAAAAAAAAAAGTTCAAGATACTCACAGGAAGAAATTTTAAATGCATGTAATCTTATAAGCAGGAAGATACGGCCATTTACCTGGCAACCATCGACAGTAGTAATATCAACCACTTTATTTGAATCCACTCCAAAGGTACTCTTAAAACGGTCTCTGAGGAGCTTTACTTGTTGGCTATAGGGCGATATAATTGCAAGCTGAGAACTTGACTTGAGCCCTGGATACATGCTCACCAACTTATGATACATGAGGAGAACAAACTCAACCTCATCAACATTTACCCAAGACTCACTTCCTGCGAGCTTGGATTCTCTCCCTTCGTGCAAATCAAAAAAGCAAAATGGTCCAAAGCACTGGTATTCATGCCAAGAACGGCTTGTATGCACTTCAATATTAGGCCCATCCTCCAATGACTCTGCATAAAACTCCTTTGAAGGAAATCTTCTTATCTGCTTGAAAAGAAAGGTTTGAAAAACACATGAGAAAGTATGCTCACTAGTACAATATTTCGCTTTGAAGGGAAAAAGAGAAAAGTAACCGACCCCCTTCAAAAAAAAAAAACAAATTATTGGAGAGAATGCTTATAAGAACCTTGTAGCAGGTTACATTTTTATAAATTTACTAGAAGAATCTTATACACAAGGTAGTAATTAGGTCAAAATTGATCACCGGAATTTTATTTTCTGCCACAGTATTGCACTATTCCATTACTAGCATGATCAACACTTCAGACCTAGACCCTACTGAACAAAATCAAGTTTGTCCAATGGGGTTGTGGAAGTGCTAATTGACATCAGTAGCAATCACTTGTCTTTATATAAGCAGTATCAATTATCACAACTTAGATGATAATCAGAACTGTTATCAATGGAGAACTGATATTCCACTATTGATTCCAGGTTGAATCAGATGCATTTAGGATACGTAAACGACATGGACAGGTCAGACAGACGTCAGAAAGTTGCAAAGCATCAGAAAAAGGGTAAATCCGGGCGGATATGGTGGAACATCTGCAGTACTCATACTTGTTAAACACCTTATTGCAACTCTTGAGAGTCTTGAAAGAACAATAATATCCTATAGTGAGAGATTTCAACTACAAAAAATGTTCAAAAGTTTTTATTTTTTTAATTAAAAAAAAAAAAAAAAAGACTTGAAAGAAACAATTGAATGCACAAGGCTGGACTCCTCAGTGGACAATGATGGAGAAGAATCATCAGGAGAGGCAGATTAGGGAGGCTTACGTAAGTAGAAATGAAACCCATTATAGCATCTTTGTCTTCTACTATATTCTTTAATTTTTCTCCCGTTTGGCTGCTGTCTTATCTGCCTCAAAATCTTTGTGTACGGCTGGACTTCTCAAGCAATATTTGTTATTGTCAGTGTTCTCACAGAAACCTTTCCCATCTTTTTTTATTACAAAGTGACTTCTCAAACTTACCTTCTTACTTATAGTTACATTATTAAAGTTATATTTATGTACTCCCATATGCATGGCCTACACATATCCTACTTTATTACTATTCCCCACGTTGGATTTTTTGTACTGTGATGTGGCTCCCAAGTATCAGTAACTTAACTATCTATCTTTAAAAAAAACTTCATTTAGATAAATATGATCTAACCTCTGGATGCATTCGGTACTGTGTCTTCAGCATCGTCACCGGATAACCAGCCCGCTGAAATCTCTTAAACAAACTCGTCCCATATCTTTAATTTGAGAGAGCAAAATTATATGCATCAGAAGCTTTAAGTAGAAACCAATGAAAAGACATAATGTTCATAAACGAAAAGGGTTATACCCAAATTTCTCGGCAGCAGGAGAAATTACAGTTGCTGGCAGTTGAACTGGATCGCCAACCTAAAAACAAACAGAACTAATCATGAGATAAAACTTTCATTTCCCAAGTGCCTGGCTCATAAGTGAGCAGGTTCGCACACATGCCAGTACATCTTATTAATTTTGACCGGGATTCGAAAAACATGTCAAAAATAAAAGGAAATACAATAATTAGCATATGACCTGGAACTCCTATAATAATAAAATAAAATAAAAAATCACCAGAGATATACCAGAAATACTTGTTTGCATCCATTGGCCAGTGGAATAAGAGTGGCCGGTTCCACCTGTATAGAACAAATACCACATCAAGCACATAGGGATAAAATTTCCATAAATCTACTAGTATAATTCCACAAACTTTCATCTATTCTACAATACACCAAGGGCAAGTAATTTCATAGAGAACACCCTAAGAAGATGCCAAGTATTCATTGAAAACATCCTAATAAGATGTTTACTACATGTGACCTGCTACTTTATTTCCAAATAGGGATAGCCAAACTGTATCTAACAAAACAAACATGGCTCTGCATCATCTGCTTGGCCATTTCCATAATTCACCATGGTAATTTTCTCTTTCACAAAGTGACTAATGTTTATAGACAAAGGGGTCCTTTAAACCGCAGTTTAACAATTCCATCCTCAGAACTTTCCCCGGAGACTGTAGATCTAGCAAGCTCAGCAAATTATATTTTTTAATACTGCTGAACCTAAACTCACCACCTAAGTTTCTTTTTCCTCGTCTGAGACAAAATCCACGCTGAACCAATCCTAGGGAGAGGACTAAATCAAACTGGCCTCATGAAGGAAGGACAGAAACAATATAGCATTTTAAAGAGGATTGACAAGATGAAATTGTTGATTTCTTGATTACTGATAGAGTGACTATTACAATCTTTTCCAAGCCAGTCCTACAGAAAGCAAACTCAAAAATTCCAAAGTCAAAATTAATCTTGTTTTGGTCCTTTTATTTAAAGATTCTAAAAAAAAATCCTAATAGGAAAGGAAAAAAATTCTTCTAACAAGGTCAGTAAATTAAACAAAAATAGAAAGCTTCTGACAACACATAGTTCAAGAGAAGAGAAAGTCATGGAGCTAAGGAATTTGTAGAACAAAGACTTACTAAATCAAGATATAGGATTCAACTAGTCCCAAAAGATAGGAATTAAAGAAATCCTATTAGTGACAAACCTTTAATGGAGACTGCAAACTAAATTAGTCTTTAAATTACTGATAGGTGTTTTGAGGACAGTAAGAGGACTTTGGAGGAGTTGAAATCTTTATTTTTTAACACTTTGTATTTTGGGCAACTGCTTATGTTCTCTTTTAGTGATTAGTTATCATGATTTTCTTATTCCTTTTGCCCCTACTACCTAGGTGACTTCTCTTGTATACTTCTTGTGTACATGAGAGTGCTTTATGCCTTTAAAGATATCTCAATTAATTATCAAAAAATTCTATCGTAAAAACCCAAATAAACACAATAAATCTAACTCTCTTTTATTGTTAACATGCTCCAATATGGTCATTATAGCAGTCTGGCTAAATAAAAATAATGAAATGTAGTTCTTTTATGAATTACGCAAAGATATACCAAAAGGGTTTTAATTAAAGACGTTTGTTTCTCTTGTTGAGGGGAGAGAGAGAGATGAAAAAGAAAAGAACAAGCAGTGTCCTCCACCCTCTCTCTCCCTACGACAACTTTATACTATTAGTTCTTATGTTCCTCAAATCTCAGTGGCCTATGCATAAAGTGTAAAGCTTTCTGCCCTATCACCCTAAATTGATTAGCCAATTTGGAGTTTTGTAAAATATAAAGCCTAGTCTCACTTAATAAAGAACGAAGTGAGACTTAGCACCCATGCGTACCTCTATAATCTACCCACTCTATGTGGGCTATTCATCTTCTCAATATGAGAGAGACTTTGGTGTTACAATGGATAGATGTGGCTAGCTCTTTCTCTAAGTTGTTATAAATGGTCTCGGAGCCAAGTTAGTAATGTCACATGGTAGTGCTCCATGACGTGACCCTGATGACATCAAGGATTAAAGGGGAGAGATTGTAACATCTCAGCCCCACATTGAAGATGATGAATAGCCTACATAGTGTTATAAAGGCACTTATGGGTGCAAAGTCTCAAGTTAGTTCTCTAAGTGAGACTAGATTTTATAAGCGATTCTAAGGACTCAAAATTGACTGATATTTTTACAGTGATAGTACAAAAGTGGTTAGCACTTTCCTTGGGTCGTTTCATAAAGAGTATTAGTTATATTGTATTTCTATACAAATAGCACATGTCCAACATGTATCTAGCTGTGATGAAGACGTATGTTGAGCTGTGTCAAAGTTCAACACCACCAGTGACTACTATAAACATTTCCCTAGAACAATGATATGAGGAGCACGCTGTCATTTCTTGTTTGTAGGAAACTATATGCTGGAGTTGTTATCTCTATGTTCTAGTGTGTAGTTTGGTGATGTTGTCAAGCTTTTGACTCTAATTGAAAATCTAGAAAGAAACTTGTTTTCTGTGACAAAATACTTTTATGCTCCAATATATTCCATCAAGAACCTGTTTGGCTCATTTGTGCTTATTTATTTTTATTGAATGGCGATCAGACAATATGCAATATGCATGGTGTGAGAGCCAGCCCTCCCCCTCCATAAAACCTTTCCCTCCTGTAGGTTGACCTCACCCTTATCAGCTTGCTTTGGAATTTCATCACAATTCCATTCTTGCAGCTAGAAATTACCCTTTTAACTGCATCCATTTACCACCTAGTTTATCTTATTATTTGAAACCCACAGAACCACTTCAAATAATGGTGAAATGTTGGGCATAATCTTGATTTCATCAGGATAAAGAGAATTTATGGGTTTGGTGGAGAGGGATACACCACTCTTGTTTAACATATCTCTGATCTCTGACCACAAAAGGAAACAAAGAAGAAGGAAGATATGGATCACCTGTTTATCCATAACTAAGACAAAGGCTTATATCAGCTCAACCTTATAGCTGAAAGCAAAAAGAAATAGAACAATTACAAGAGAAATAAGCAACACAAAATTATGGAAACTTACAGCTTGTGCTGCTTCATCTATTATAACAACATCAAAACCACGATTCCATTTACTGAAAAGAGTTGAACCACTGAAGCTAAGGGTGGAAAAGACCTGCCAGTCATACATAAATCAGAAAGGAAACTACATATGCTTTCACTTTTACCACGAGGAAAAAGTTACATACGATCACAGCCTCGTCCAAAATTGCCGCACGGATACTGTCCTTATCTCTTCCTGGAGCTCCATGTTTGTCTTTACCAGCATTCATGCTTTCCTGTTTTTGTTTCACCTGCAAAATGCATTGTTCATGTCACCACTATATGTACCATAAGATATAATTTCTAACCAGATCAGCGACAACATCTCATTCAAGAACCAAAGGTCCATCAAGTCCAAAACTACCAACTATCATGTTTGTTTTTATTTTTCTTTTTGTAATATAAATCAGTCACCATTGCTGAACCTAATAGTTTTCTGTCTGGGTTGTTGATTTATTGGTTTACATCTTTAGCTCTAATTGACTTCAAAGCTTCACTTTTGTGTTTTAATAGATGTTAGGCCATTGTTTTACACCTTCCAGCTTATAAAATTTCCACAAATTTTAAACCTCCACAACTCGTCATCTTCAGTGAAATCAGCCATCCTCTTCTCACTATTCCTTCTTTCGTTTTCCCTGTTAAGATAAACATGCAGTCAGTGAGTCATGCGACCATGACCTGCCTGACCTGCTATCCTGTTCTTATGCAAGGCTGAAGTGCTATTTGAGATAAGCCTCTTTGGCCAGCCACCCTTCTCTTTTAAGTATATAGACGTCCTTTCTGGCACCTCAGGTTCTGAAGGAAAAGGGTTTATGTGAAGGTGTAATGGCGCATTTGAAATTGCTGAATACACCTGGTTGGGTTAAAAACCATTTGTAGCTCATGAGATTTTGAACTTTCAAATGAGATTTCAAGAAAGCCACACTGAGGGACTTGAACTTGAATTTAATTCTTATGGAGAGTGATCTTTCAAGGTCATGCACAGAATTAAGAGAGATTAAAAAAAAAAAAAAAAAAAAAAATTCTGTCTATCCCTGACAGAAGTACTCAACGTGATAAAATATCAACGGCTTGCTTTCAGATCTGAACTTAAGTCCTGAGAAACTTAAGGCAAATTCTCCAGCAAAATGAGGAGTGACAGTGAAGGAGCAAATTAATCACAGGGTCCTGCTGGCCAAATCATAGCTACTGATTTAATTACTCATCAAGTTTGCTTCATCTATGCCTCCGGTTGTCTGTAATACATAATTTAGACCTCCTTCACTACAGCAGTTAATGCAGTTAATGGATGGGTGAATTCTAAAAATGCAAACAGATGGAAGTGGAATTGGGTGATTTGGAGAAAATCATAAGTTTGGTGGCCTTTTGCTGTTATTGCATCCAAAATTTTAGTTCATACACCTTACTAGATTTGAAAAGGTTGGTGTTCTTTTGATCAGCGATCTATATAGAACTTTATCATTAATCCTTTTCTGATTAACATTCTACAGGGAAAGTTTTTCAATTAGTAGAATTTACAGTTTGGGAAAAGAAAAGATGAAATGTATAAAGTTGAAGTTCAATCTTGTTCACTGTTGCTGAATACATACAAGGTAATCCATGGAAACTGCCCGAACAGAATGATGCTCCTTAAGACCAATCCGCACAATTTTAGGATTATATGCACGGTCATTTTCATCACGAACACCTGAGAATAACCAGAATACATGTTAGGAAATTATGGTTTTAGGGAATGGTGGTCAAGTGACACAAAGTGTTCACCAGGAAAAGAAAAAAATAATATGAGGACATCCTACACAAAATAACATCATTAACTTAATTAATATTTTAGGGAATGGCGGTCAAGTGACACAAAATGTTTGCCAAAAAAAAAAAAAAATTGAAAATGAGAAGAGCGTCCTACTGAAAATATCATCATTATAACTACCTCGAAGCATTTATTCAAGTTCTTTAAATATTAGAACATAATAAAAAAATGTGATCCATCATAGATTATGCTCTATGCCCATCATTTGATAGAATTGTTAGTGAATAACATAGAGCATGAAGCTCAGAAAGCCTTTTCTTCTATAAGAATGGACAATACAATTCACAGCACATATTCGGCTTCCTAATTCTAATACTCGGGCCTCACCTCACATAAACACCAGTATGTGTACCAACGCACATCATGGGTTAAAGCTTTCATGAAACAGGTGTGTCAATACAGAACAATAATCTGACTTTGTTAATTTGATATTCTATTAAAGAAATTACACAGCACAATTTCCTTCCAAAACAAGTACTCGAGGAAATTCAATAAATCAGCCACTTATTTGATTGGCTTTTTCAACTATCAAATCATATATAGCTCAGAAATGTTTTAGATTTGATGTATATGATAGTCGCACAGAATCTCTTAGTTTCCTCTCATTTTCCAATTGTATATCAAGGAAACTTACATGAATTCAATACTACCTTTGAATAAATAATTTTGCTTGCATCTTACTCCCACAAGGATCTCTTACCAACACTTTCAAGATAGTTCTTGCAAATTTTCCAAAATGTCTTGCTAGAACTCTCAAAAATGTAAATGGGGCCACAGATAGGGCAATAAAGTACGAAGTGATGCAGAAATACATAATTTACATTCCATATTGATATTAAATAGCGGAAATTAAAACTGAAACAAAACTTTGAAATGTAATGTGAACTATGATTTTGCAACATCCATTAATTACTTATGTATAGTGGAAAGTGGACTATGGGCGCGTCTGGTAAGTGGCATGACTATTCCGTTGGAAATAAATAGTTTTTACTGGGAATGGAAGAAGCTAGAAAGGAATAGCTATTCCTATTCATTAGTTTGGTTGTAACATTGGAAAATAGAACCTCTAAGTATGTATTCCACTATTTGGTAAAGTGCAATTACGCTGGTAAATAGAATCATATTATAATCAAATTTCCTAAAATGCCCATATATTACAATTCTAATTTACATTTTTATGGATTTTTTTTTCTTTATTTTTTAAACATATACATTTATGTATAAGAGTGAATAGAACAAAAAGAGTCATTCCTGAAAGGACATTAATTCATTAATTTGACAAGGTTCCCAATTTCTCCCAATCTCGGTTCATTTGGATTGGAGAGCCATTGCACATTCATGTTTGCTGTTAAAACCCACAGATGCTACAAGGCCCCTTTCTATATGGAAATAGCTCTGCTATGTAACTGATTGACGCGCAATCCAAGACCTCAGACGACCCAGTTTGTTTAGAAGTGGGAATAACCCCTTTTCCCAGAATCTATTTTTCTTGGCCTGATATATATGCAAGCAGTTTAACATTGTTGTTTTTGGATCTTATATCTGAATGCAATGTTTTTGAGTCTTTACACATCATACACAGACCCATTCGAAAGAGAGAGGGAGAGTGAAAGGCCTGGAGGACTTTGGTGTGAATGTTAATCTATGTGCTATTCCTTTAGAATAGTTATTCCCAAGAATAATAAAGTAACCAAACAAACGGAATAGCTATTCAATTTCAGGCTCTAATCAAAGAGTATAAATCGTGCCCTAAATGATGATGGAAGTTTAGAACCCTGCACATAAAAAGAGGTGAAAACAAAATGGAAAACGCATGCTGGTTATCAACACAAGTTTTTCTTCCATATGCAGAGAGCTAATCTCTATAATAGGAGAATTAAAAGTGAAAAAAACTTCACAGTTTAATTTGCATTCAAAGTTGGCAAAATCTTTTGCTCTTATCAACCCAGAAGACTAAATGACATAATGACTCAAATCATCATAGAAAAGGCCAACAACCACTCATTTCAGTATAAAACTCATCAAAACTGAATACCAACTTTTTGGCACCTAGGACGCCATATGTCCAGGCAAGTGCGATACCTGTCAACAGCCTGAAGTCCTGGACTCCTCATCTATGAGCAACCTTGATCCCGAGCCGAAGGAGCTCAAAAGCTGCGAAGAAAGTCGAGTTGCTCTAATCAAGCTATGAATGGTGAGCCATTGGAAGTGGTTCACAAATATAGAGAAAGACGCTCAAAAGGAGCACCGTGCTATACTGGCAGAGCTTCAGCAAAATGAGACAGGTAGCTTTCGCTAAATGAGAGATCGGTTTGGGCATTTGGACTCCTAGTTCATGGAATTATTTTTCTCTTTATTAGTTTCTTTTTAAAGCAGCATTCTCCATTGACTCTACCCATTTTTGAATCATGGAATTCTCTCCCAGAGCTGCAGAACTAATGACTATACTAGAAAGTAGAATTACCAACTTTTACACTAGTTTAAAACTGAATGACCATGGTTATTAATAAAGCACTACTCTTTCCCCACATCTACCTAACCAAACACGGCTACCCTTAACTAAATTAACAAAGGGATGCATCTCCCCTGTCGGGCCCACTGAAATGAACATGGCGTACTTTGGCTTAAGGGAGTGATGCCCCTCAATAGTAAGTTGCTACTATGTTTCCTGCCGTAGGAGGACTAAAGGCAGTCTTTACTCACACAACTGAAAGAAAAGATGCACTACTAATGCATCTCAACCCCCCAACACGCCAATACTCGCAACTGGCCGCACTCAGGAACAATGACAACTGACTACTTGACTTAAGGCTAGATAAAGACATTCAGTGTAATTGCTCTGGTTCACTCAAATCCTGCTCTTTATTGACTTGGCTTTTCCACAGGGTCCTCACTTTATCTAGACAGCAGTACAAGCAGTCCCCCCATTGGAAGACCTCTTTTAAATTTCATAACCTTTTTGTTGTATACGGGATGAAAGTTGGTAGGGGAAAGGAAATGGAGGAAGATTGTCTTTCAAGTTCTAAGGAAAGGATATCATATTAACTTATGGCTTATTTACCATTACCCATTTACCCTCATCTACTGCAATGGTGTACGAAAGAGGTACAAGGGAAACAAGGAAAATAACAAACACTTTCTCTTTATCTCTTCTTTTCCATCCTTTAAATTACCAAACAAAGGAAATGATTTTCTATCCTATCCTCTCTCCACTTTCCTTCCACAGGTCTCATCCTCCCATTAATTCAATATTCAAACATAGTGTAAATCACTCTAATATCTGGGTCTTGCTTTGTTTAATTTTGGGGAAAATATGCCTACCTCCATCAAACTGACACCCATTTTGGAAAGACACCATTTGTGACACTTACCCTCAAATTAGCATTTTGTTGCAAAAGGGCTCCGTTAGTTGTTGCCGTTAAAATAGATGAAAATGGAGAACATGACCTACACGAGCATATTTTGGAACGAAATACCCAAATTTTCCTACACTACTATTTGCAACGACACCCCTAACCAACCAATTTGTGACACTTTTTTTGATAAGTACAATTTGTGACACTTGGCCCCATCAAACTACAATTCGTTGCAATTTGGCCCCTGTTAAATGTTGGTGTTAAAATAGTTGGAAAATGGCGTACACAACTTACATATAAATATTTTAGACTTGCTTTGTCCAAATTATCTCGATTATTAAAATGCAACAAATTTTTTATTTTATTTTATTTTTTTAAAAAAAAAAAAAGAGAAAAAGTGGGGTGGTCGACTGCCCCTGAAGGCTTTTGGGGTTAGCCAAACACCCATTCAAGACTAAGGGGTTGTTCACATCCTCAAAAGCACATGGAGCGGCCACCTTCTGTGCCAAATGCCCCCGTGGTCAACCACCCCTAGAGTTTTCTAAGATGACCAAATTGAGAGGTTATTTGACCACCCACAAAACAAGAGGTGACCACTCCAATAGTTTTTTGGGGTGGTTGATCATCCATCAACTTCAGTTCGGCTATCCTCAAACGCCTTCAGGGGGTAATCACCCACTCCCTCAATGTTCAAGGGGTTGACGTCCACCCCAAAAGTTTAAGGGATGGTTGACCACCCCCGAAACCGGTATAATTTGGATGTCTAATATATGCACATGTAAGTCACTATTTTCCATCAATTTTAATGGCAATAGCTAATGAGTGGGCTCTTTTGCAACAAAATGGTAGTTTGAGGGGTCAAGTATTACAAATGGTAGTTTGATGGTGTCTTTGCAAAACCGGTGTCAGTTTGAGGGGGTAACTATATTCTCCCCTTTATTTCTTTTCCCAAGTGTTTCAACCCAACTTGCTGCTTTTCCATTATAGCTAGTCAGAATCAAATCAGCACCAGACAACTAGACGTTTGTATTCATACTTTCAGGATTTGACACTGTCCACATCCAGGACACCTACTCCTGATATTCTTTTGCATCCTACTTTTGTTCCACAGAGAATGATGAAACCAATGAAAGAGTTGTACAAACTAAAATAAGTTAAGTACAGGAATATAATAAAACTGCATCCAGTATATATCACAACAAAGATGGCTGAATTATGGAAAGCCGATATATGCAAATGTGAACGAAAAAAGAAACTGTACCTGTGTTTAAAACGCGCAGGACAATCTCATCAAGAGCAGAATTGGATGGGGCACATACAAGCACACGTACACGATATTTACGACTAGAATTGACTACTTCTGGTTTCTGCATAATACACTAAAGTTAAAAGATATGATTCTTCAAGATCACAAGATATGATTCTTCAAGATCACAATAGTACAAGCGACAGTCTAAAACTTACCAACTCATTTCCTGTGGTAGGAAAAAAACCATTGTCACCATCAATTGGCATTATGTTATCTCTAGGATTACTACTAGTTAGCCATGGAGAAGCACGTGCCCAGTGATTGTATCTGCAAAATAAAGCAACGCTACAATTTAGTGAGGTACCTTATTAAAACACATGCATCGACACTAGAGGATTCATCCTTGCTGTGATGTTCAAAGTTTAGTCTCCAATGTTCAAAATTTAAGCTCCAAGCCCCACCTTCGGTAAACTTCTTAAAAAGTGTTTTTTCTACTGTTTATTAAAAGAGTTTTTGAAGAGGTGAAAATTGATCAATGTTTTTTGTAGGGGCAACATTTGAAAAGTGTTGTCTATGGGGTCTACAAAAGAAGATTGTTCGGTAAATTTTTAGTGTTTCTGAAAAGAAAAAAATCTAAGATGTGTTTTCAAATTAACAAAAAAAAAACATTCAAGGGTCCATCCGCCGGGGGTGGCAGCGTGGCCACCCCCTCTATCATGTTGAGGGTCACTGCTAGGACACCCCCATTACCCTATTGGGATGGCCGTGCAGCCAGCCCCTTTCTTCCGTTGAGGGTAGCCACGCAGCAATTTTTTTTTGTTAGTAAATAACAAGTTTGCCTCCATACCTTAAAAAAAAAAGCATGTGTTTTCTCAAAATATTCCTATAAGAAGGTGTGTGAAGTTATCTAAAAAGTGCTTTTGTGTTTTGTTTCTTGAAAGTGCATTGCATTTTTCTTTTCTTTTTTTTTTGCAAAGTGTTTCGTTTGGTAATTATGTTTTGAAAAGTGTGTTTCAGTGTTTGAAAAGAGAAAAGATTTTTTAACAGGTTATTAAACATAGCCCTTATTGACAAATATTAGAATACAAGAAAAAATAATAAAAGGAGGTCCACATATAGCCACCCTCTGCTTGGAATAAGAATTATCATGATGAAGGTTCAAGAAAAGTAGTCTTACAGGTTAAAAAGTAATTAAAACAATTTTTTTCCTTTTCATTTTTTTGTGGTTTTTAAAGAACCATAATGCAGGAAATCAGATTACAGAAGAACGCAGAAGTTAGGGGGTGTTTGGCAAAGGTGTTGGGCCAGCCTAGATACTGTAGATTTTCGATATATGTGTATTTAATAAAATAACTCTTAGTAGAATTACCATATTAGCCTTCACTTTTTTTCTTTTTGTTTTCCAGCACTCTCGATTACCCTCCATCTCCCTCACTTTCTTTCCTCTCCCTGTCTTCTCACAGCCGTGAATTTCACATTCTCACTCTCTGCTCTCACAGCCTCTCGCCCTCTCCACACTCTCTCCGCTAGCTCTGTTCTATTTTTTTGTTCACCGCCTACTTTGTTTCTTGGGTATTTGAAAGAAGGTTTCCAAGCTCATAGCTATGAATTTCACATTCTTTCACTGCCATGTCTTCAAAGGCCAGGACTACGAGGCACCTTTTCTTTTCCATTCTTTGTCTTTTCATTGAAATTTTTCTGTGTGTTGATTGTTGTGGCCGTGGGTTAGTTTTTCTGAGGTTTTGCAGAGGAGTTGTGATTCTTTGAATGATATTTTTGTGTTGTTGTTCTGCGATTATGGGTAATTCCATTTTTGTGCCTAGATCTTTGGGTTTTTCTTGATTTTTGTTTCTCGGTAAGTTTTACCTGGGCCAACATTTTCTTCTTTTTTGTAATCCCCGATTACTTTGATGGACATGAAGCTAGCGCAGGGGGGACGCCCAAAATATAAAACCCTAACTATTTGCCTAGAGAATCAGTGAAAAATGAATGAAACTACTTTAAAATCCTACACAGCTTGAAAAATGAATGAAAAATGTTTCTCGAGTACTGTAATGGAACGCAGCTTGAACCTCTCTCTAGAATGTCTCTCTCGCTCTCTCTAGACTCGGATGAATTTCAAAATTTGAATTTTTGAAAGTTGAATTTCCGCGAGCGGTGGCGCGGCTGGTGCTGCGCGTTAGGGTTCGGCGCACTAGTTATGGAACGCAGCTTCTCTTTTGAAGCTAAAACCTTCTGCCTCTCGGCAAAGGTTGGGTGTCCTAACCTTCGTCTGGAGGAAAGGAGAAAAGGATTCATGGGGTATATTTTCGCAAGCATTCGGTGTTCGTCGTGGTTGGTGGAAACGGTGGAAGCGGCGATTCAGGTTCAGGTGAAGGAAGAAATTGCCAAATCTTACCGTGAGGGTGATAAGGCCACGATGGTCCACGGGGGAGGTAATAAGGCCGGTAGGTTCTTGGAGGTATCGGTGTTGGCTGAGGGTGGTCGTAAGGGAGTCATTTGGCTTCCGGAGGGACGCTTTGGGAGGGGCTGGTGGCGTTTTGCGGGAGAGCTTCGGCAACTGTTGGCGGCCCAGATCAAGTTGGATGGTACGGCGGAGTTTGGGGTTCCATCTTCGGCGGGGTTTCTCATGGATGTTCCTTCTTTAGGGGTCGACTCCGGGAGGTCTTTCGTGGATGTCCTTCGATCTTCTCCGAGCGTCGAGGCGAGAGCAGTTGAGTACTCGAGGTCTCTCGATTTGCTTCCGAGGTCGTTTTGCTCAGATTCGGAGTATGACGGTATGGGGTTGCGTTCTGCCGTGGATTGCTCTGCGTTGGAGAGCTTGCCCTCTCCTCTGGCGGAGGCGGCTGGGTCAGTGAGTTTGAGGAAGAAGAAGAAGGGCAAGATCGGCATTAGTGGGTTGTTGAGGCTTCTAGGGCAAATCCAACGTAAGTTGGACCGGGTCCGTGCTGGGGTTGTCTCAAAGCCCATTCGCAGGAGTAAACGGGCTCGTTTTTTGGGCCTATCAAATTCTGCTTTGGGTTGTGTTTCCGGGTCGGTCTCTGAAGTGGGATTGGGTCAAAATTTGGATCCGGTTCAATACTTGGATCCGGATTACTCGGATCCAAACCAAAACTCGGTTCCGGGTTCGGAGCTGGGCTTAGTCTCGTTTTCTTTACCTCTGGAGTCTGTTTCTGCGTGTGCGTCGCTCTTGGTGCCTTCTCCGGGGATTCCTCTGGTCTCTGACGAGTTGTTGGAGCCGTTGGCTAAGTCTTCTTTGAGTTTGCAGGTTTCCGGTTTGGATTCCGGCGATGGGTCTTCCCCGGCGGAGGTCTCTCTCTCTCCGGTGCGAGTTTTGGGCGAGATTGATGGGTCTGCCGATAACGGGTCCTCTCAGGGGGCTGTTTCTTTCCTTTCTGCGGAGGATTTACCAGCGAGCACGGTGCGCAGGGACTGGGAGGGTTCTCTTTCTGCGATGCCTGAAGCCTGCCTGGGTGCGACTGTGTCTTCGGAGATGTCTGATTCGGCTCGTCTTTCTATTCTCAAGGAGGCCTTCTCTGTTCCTTGGGAGGTGGACTCTCCGGCGAGCCCTCTTTGCAGGGATAGGGAGGTTCCTTTTTCGGGGGGGGAGGTTCTGGTTGTTCGTCCTTCTTCTCCGGTGAAAGGTTTGTTTCGTCGTGGGTTTTTTGGTCCGAGAGCTGTCTCTCCCTCTCCGGTGGTGTTGAAGGATTCTTCTTTGTCCTCTAAGGGAAAGGACCCTGTTCCGGTTCCCTCTGTGCCGGTGGAGGTCCAAGTAGGCTCTACTGTCTCGCCATCCTTTGGGGTGGCTGAGCTGGGTCTTCATTCCCCTGCTGCTACCTCCTTGCTCTCGTCACAGTGCTGCACTTCTCTCTCGACTACTTCCGTTCTCGATGGGGCGGCGGAGATGGGGAGGAGTCTTAGCCGTCCGTTTCCTCACATGACAGAGAGTGGTACTCCCATTTACTCCTCTATATCCACGTCCCAACTGTTTTATACTCGGAGGGTGAAGGATAAGGTCGCAAAACAGCTGCATAAGAACAAGGACCTGCTTGCTGAGGTTGAAGTTTCTGCTCCTAAGGTTGAAGCTTCTGCTTCTAAGGTTAAGGGGTTGAGGGAGCTCAATAATCTGGATTGCTCCATCTCTCCGGTGAAGGGCCGGCGTCGGCGGGGATTTTTGGGGTCGAAAAATGCTTTTTCATTTCCCCCTGAGGTGCACTAGGGTTCCACCTGAGATGCACTAGGGCTTTTCTTGGGTTTTGGTTGGGTCTCTTGTATACCTTGTTGGTGGGGTGTTTGGTTTGATGGGGTTTTTCTGGGTTTTTGGTTTGTTAGGGTGTTTGGTTGGGTTCCTTTGTACAATTATTGTGTACTTAGAGGCGCTTTGCGCTTTTTTTTTATTTATAATACATTACTTATCAAAAAAAAAAAAATCCTACACACAGCAGAAATAACCGTAAAATCAGCTATAAAGGATCCAAAATCCCAATTTCCAAACATTTCCCTTCCCCGATTTTCTAGACAACCAAACGGGGAAAAAAACACAAAAAGTGTCCAGAGAAAAATAAGGGCAATATGGTCAAAGAAGCTGAAATATTGATGTTAAAAGTTCAAAATTGGATGGTCAACTAGTCAAAAGGTGAACAGGGTCTAGGACAACCCTGTTGCCAAACGAAGCCTTAGACACTCGAACCTAGAATTTGAATTGTATCATAAAATCCTCAAAAAGATTTGTACCACCGCCAGAATTTTCTCTAAGATGGTCTTGAATGAAGAGACTTGCATAGAAATGTATAGGGTTGTGCCCCTCTGCATTTTTAATAAGATTTAATTACTTGTCAAAAAAGCTTTTCAATTTGCTTTTAGTTCTCTATAGTAAAACTAGTCACCTTAAAAAAAAATAATAAATAAAATATAAATAAAATAAAAAAGAGATGACTAGAGATTTTACAATTTGACATGTTTGGAAATTTATGTCATTGAAATCCACAATCCCTTTTTTCTAAAGTATACATCTTTCACTTGTTAATAGAGTTGTTCAATAGTCTTAAGCACTTTTGATTCTTAAAACATTTTAGTTGCAACAGAAAACAGAAGCAGCTTGAATCAAGAACAATGACAATTGAGACATAGTATCTTTCCCCAAACCATATAGAATTTTTGCATTACATATATATAAATGGTAAACATAGATGAGAACGATAAACGTGAAGAAGACATAATTAAATAAAGCCATCCAAAATATCTATGGTCAAGTAATTAAAAAAAAAAAAAAAACTGAAAATCATCAAAATGAAGAATTGGGTTAGCAATGACACATACTTTTCCTGCATGGGTAGTTCCGTCCTATGCTTTATTTCAAGCAATTCACCCCTACACAAAAAAAGAAAACAGAAGTATATATGAACCATGGAATGAAATTTAGATACATGACATAGCCCATTTTGTGGGGGGGGCGCATATTTTTACTTGGAGAGCACTCTTGCTGGAGAAGCATGCAAAATGGCACTTAGAAGCCCAATTATAGTCTTTGTTTTTCCTGTTCCTGGGGGCCCCTAAAAAGAAGCACAGGATCAGATCCACATTTTACAGTATATTAACATAGTTTAACCAAACCAAAAATTGGCAAACAAAAAATAGTCTTGGTATCAGAGAAAGAACTGCTATTTTTTGGGTCAGGCAAGACAGGATGCTCTCCTTAAATACTTTGGAATAAAAAGAAAATATAAAAATTGATTACGAAAACATTATAAGTACCTAATATCAACGAAATAAAATCCCACCTTCATAAATTCCGAAAATTACAAAAATACTGTTGAAAATCTTCCAACGACTTCTTAACTACTATTTTGGTCAAGAATGAATTTCCATGATAATCATTTGGAACATTCATCCTTTAGTGAGTCTTCTAATTATTAGCAAGGGTGCATTAGGTCTTCTACCATCCTTCTAATTAAGGTTTTATAGATGGTTAGAATTAGATTAATTTCAATGACTAGGGTTAAAACATCAGGCTGGCTTATCTCTTGATATCTATTTTCAGCGTCAGCTTTCCCTCTCTCTCCAACTTTAAAGTTTCACTTTACTCTTCTTTCTTCTGAAAAAACTTATATTTTATTTGATCTTAAATTGTCCATATAAACTTATAACTCAAACCTAATATTATCCCCAAGACTCAATGTTACTGAACCCTAATCTAATGCCAGAGCACGATAGTTATAAAAATCACACAGCAAAATTTTGATAAGCAAAACCACACAGTAAAATTAAGGCAAAGAGGAGAATAGCTAAAAGAGGATAGAGAATAGAATGAAGAAGCTAAGGGGAGAGAAAGAGGAAAGCCTGAGGAAGAGAAAGGGGGAGAAAAGAGAGAAAGAGAAAGAAGCTATGGGGAAGAGAAAGAGAGAGGAAAGGGGAAAGAGGAGAGAGAAGAATCAATTCTTCATTTTTTTTATTCCATCAAGTTTGCCCGCATTGGAATGCAAAACACACTTAAATAGACTAACCACTAAACACTACGGCAATGCCCATTTATTAAATTACCAAAATGACTAACTAAACCTAGGGCAACAACCATTTATTGAAGTACCCAAAATAATCTAGGGCAACGCCATTTATTGGATTTCTAAAACACCTGTGACACTTGAAAATTAAATAAAATATAAAATTAAATACTAATAACCCCATAGACCAATATTTCGTGCTTCGCCTTTTGCATCATTCTCTCTTGGTTGGAGAAAACTCGACCTTGAGTTTTGAAATGTGGAAAGGTTGAAAACATTTGCTCAAGAAATTTGTGGAGCCAATGAGGATCAACTCAGAAATCTGCATTGTCTTTTTCTATGCTTTGAAGTTGTCTCGAGGTTAAAAATTAACTTGCCAAAGTTTGAGATTGTTCCAATTGGTGAGGTGGTGGATGTTGATAGGCAGGATTACCTATGAAATATTTGAGTCTTCCTCTGGGGGCGCCCTACAAGTACCTCCATTTGGAATGATATTATCGAGAAGATGGGAAGGAAATTGGCGGGTTGGAAAATAATGTATCTATCAAAGGGTGGGAAGCTCACACTAATTAAAAGCACTTTGTCTAAACTTCCTACATATTTCTTGTCGCTCTTCCCTATTCCTGTGAGTGTGGCGAACAGAATGGAGAACCTTATCCCTACAACGAGATTTCCTATGGGGTGGTCTCAATGAGGAGCCTAAGTTCCATTTAGTGAAATGGGCTCAAATTTGCTCTCCCATGCAAGGTGGTGGTTTGGGAATTCGGAACTTGCGCAATTTCAATCTCACTTTATTGGGTAAATGGTTATGGCAATATGCTATGGAAAGGAAGGCATATTGGAGATTGGTTGTTGAGGTCAAGCATGGGTGCATGAATGGCGGTTGGTGTACCAAGGTGGTGGAGGGTCCTTATGGAGTTGGCGTGTGGAAACATATTTGGAGAGGGTGAGGAGTTTTCTCGAGATTTATTCGCTTTGGAGTAGGAGATGGCTCCCACATTAGGTTTTGGTACGATACTTGGGGCGGGGATCAGCCCCTTTTTTTTTTTTTTGCTAAGTAATTGTTATATATATCAAAAAGGCGCAAGCATTGCTAAGTACACAAAGTATACAAAGGAAACCAGCAAAAGCCCACAAAAATACCCAAACAAAAAAACCCAAGAGTCTGAAGAGACCAAGGCACTTTGAACCCGAAACTACCCCTACTCACACAAAGCTCCCCCAAAAATACCCGCAAATTACAAAACCAAACCAAACTAGCCCACAAGCAACCCCACAAGAACACCCAGACCAAGGCACTACAACGGAATAGTCTTGCCCTTAGTCCCAGGCCACCAGATTGTTATACTAAGATCCTCTTTCACCTCATTTAGCCACGCTACCTTTCGATCCTCCTCCTCATCGCCCTCCAACCGCCCCTCCTCGTGAGCTACCTTATTTTCCCACCAAAGATCCTCTTCCATGTTCATTAAAAGCCCCAAACGATCTTCGTCCTCTAACTCTTCACCGTCCTTTAACTTTTCCCTAATCCACTCAATCTGCCATTTTTGGGATTTGGTCAGACCGTTAACCACAGATATGGCAGTGGAGCACGGCCCAATTGTACTGTTAAACCTCTGCGAACTGGAACCCGGAAGAAACCCATCCAGCCCAACTTCGACCGCATCACCTACAGTACCAACCTCACCTCCGGTGCGACTTGAAGGAAGCTTTTCCTGAATTATTTCGAATTGTGAGTAATAAGGAGGCATGGGGGGTTAGGGATCATATGCAGCTATCCAATGGTGTTATACAGTGGAATGTTCCTTTCTTACGAGCTGTCCAAGATTGGGAAGTAGAGGTGGTGATGGCTTTTTTTGGAAAAAATTTTTTTGATAAGTAATGATGATATAAAAGAGCGCAAAGGGGCGCAACCCATATACACGGGAAGTATAAACAGAGAGCGCCTAGGAGGGAGAGAAATGAAAAAGAAAATCAGAGAAACTAATCACTAAAGGAGCTAGCCAAGCGACCGTCCAAGAGTAAAGAGTACAGAAGAAGAAATGAGTCAATTCCTCTATGGTCCTAGTGGAATTTTCAAAACATCTAGCATTTCTTTCATTCCAAATTCCAAAGTTATATGCCTTTCGTAGTTGTATGGGGGGATGGATTGCATGCGGTGGACTCCTTCCAACAAAATATCTTTTGAGGTAAGGTCTTTTTTTTGCATGCTTTCTTCTTCAGGAACAGATGTACTAGCTTCCTCTTTCCTGTGGAGTATATGGAAAATAAAAGTTCCATTGAGAGTCAGTTTCTTTGTGTGGACAGCGAGTCTTGGAAAGATTCTGACTTTGGATAACTTGCGTAAAAGAGGTATCGTTATGGTAGAATGGTGTTGTATGTGTAAGCAATGTGGCGAGTCTGTCAATCATCTTCTCCTTCACTGTGAGGTGGCACAAGCTTTATGGAGTGTTATTTTCCCTTTTTGATGTCACATGGGCAGAGTTGTTAGCTTGTTGGCACATTAGATGAGATGGGGGGGGACAGCGATGTTAGATATTCCACCATTGGCCATTATGGGAGCAGGAGGAGCTCAATCAATGTCTCTAGATTGGGTGTTAGAGAGGGTTTTAGAATTTTGTCATGATGTGGGACTAATATGTGATGGGCATGAGGAGGATTTGCTGGCTTTGTTTACTGCAATTGAGGCCAATGGAGCTAACAAGAGAGTGGGTAGTGGTCAACAAGGAAGTGACAAATCGGGGAATAGAGGAAGTCATGAATTAAAGCGGTTGGAATGCACGGTGAACTATGATGTGAAGGGATCATCAAAAGTGAGTGGAAAAGGGAGGGCTGGCAAATATTGTTAATGAAGCCAAAAATAATTTCGTGGAATGTGAGAGGTACGAATGAGCCTGCGAAAAGAATGAAGATTAGAAGAAGGTTACGAGAGTGGAAGGCGGATATTGTGTGTTTGCAGGAGACAAAAATGGAGGTCATTAATAATGAGGTGATTCGGAGTGTGTGGGGGTGTACTTATGTTGATTGGACATACTTGGGATCTACGGGTGCCTCCGGAGGTATATTATTAATGTGGGATAGGTGAGTGGTGGAGAAGATTGAGGAATGTGTAGGGAGATTTGTAGTAGCCTGCGTTTTCAGAAGTGTTACAAACAATTTTGAGTGGGCTTTTGCTGGTGTTTATGGGCCAAATGATGACGGTGTTAGAAGCAACCTATGGGATGAACTGGGCGGTTTAATGAATGTGTGGGACAAGCCATGGTGTGTGGGAGGGGATTTTAATGTAGTTCGACACCCTGGAGAACAATTACGTTCTTCCAGACATACGCAAGAAATGATTGATTTTGCTGATTTTATTTTTGAGCAGGGGCTTATCAATCTTCCAATGGTAGGGGGTGGATCACATGGTCTAATCGGCATGCAAGGTCCAAAATTGATAGATTCTTGATATCTACAGATTGGGAGGAATATTTTCCAGATGTATGTCAGAAAAGGCTGCCTAGGGTACTATCGAACCACTTTCCAGTGATATTGGAGTGTGAAACGGGAAGAAGGGGTCGAATATCTTATAGGTTTGAGAATATGTGTTTACAAGCGGAGGGTTTCGTGGAGCAAGTTAAGAGATGGTGGGACTCTTATTTATGTGTTGGCTCGAAAGTTGAAAGCTCTAAAAGGTGATCTCAAAAAATGGAATGTGGAGGTGTTTGGAGACATAGGAAAACGCAAAAAGGAGTTGGAGGAGGAATTGGGTGTGTTGGATAGCATTGTAGAAAGTAGAGATTTAATGGAGGAGGAGATAATTAAGCGAAATGAATGCTCTCAAAACCTAGAGAGGACGCTTTTTCAAGAAGAGGTGAGTTGGAGGCAGAAATCTAGGGCATTGTGGTTGAAAGAGGGCGATCGGAATACGAAGTTCTTTAATAGGTTGGCCAACTCGCATAGGTGAAATAACACGGTTGCTGCCATGATGGTGTGTGGGAGCAGGACCGAGGATCCAGCAGTTATACAGGATCATATTGTGCATTTTTATAAAACACTGTATTCAGGACAATATCAGGGGAAACCAACCAGGCTTTTAGCTCCAATGATGAAAAATATTAATTCTATTGATGAAGGGGAGAGATTGTAGATGAAGCAAGATTTTGAAGAAGAAGAAGTTTTGGAGGTGGTGAGGAAGTTGAAGGGCAACAAAGCACCCAGACCTGATGGCTTTACTATGGCGTTCTTTCAGAAATGTTGGGAGGTAGTCAAGGAGGACATGATGGCGGTTTTCAAGGAATTTCATGAGAGCGGAAAATTTGAGAAGAATATTAATGCTACATTTGTTGCGCTTATTCCAAAGAAAGCTGGAGCGGTGGAGATCAAGGATTTTCGCCCTATTAGTCTTGTAAGTGGGTGTATAAATAATTTCGAAGGTTTTGATTAGTCGGTTGAACTCAGTGTTTGGGAAGCTGGTGTCACATACACAAAACGCGTTTATACCAAGTAGGCAAATTTGGACTCTATTTTAATGGCGAATGAATGTGTGGATAGCCGGATTCGATCTGGGGGACCAGGTCTTATTTGCAAGTTGGATTTGGAGAAGGCTTATGATCATGTCAACTGGGACTTTTTATTATACATGTTAGAGAGATGCGGTTTCAGGGAAAGGTGGAGAGGTTGGATTCATCATTGTGTCTCTACGGTACGTTTCTCTGTGCTCATTAATGGAACGCCTGCAAATTTCTATAGTAGCTCTCGAGGAGTAAGACAAGGGGATCCTTTGTCCGCTTTATTATTTGTGATGGTGATGAGGGCGTTTAGCAGGATGATGAATGCAACGGCGGAGAGAGAGCTTATGTCTGGATTTACGATGGGTTCGCGGCATTCTGAAGTAATGGAAGTGTCGCACTTATTATTCGCAGATGACACTCTTATTTTTTGTGGTGGAACAACTTCGTAATTTGAGATGTTTGCTGCTGTGTTTTGAAGCGGTTTCGGGGTTGAAAATAACTTTGTCAAAGTCTGTGATTGCTCCTATATGCGAGGTGGGAGATGTGGAAGGTTTGTCAAGTATACTTGGGTGTGGAGTGGAATCAATGTCGTTTACGTATTTGGGATTACCTTTGAGTGCTTATTATAAGGATCCATCTAGATGGAATAATGTCATTGAGAAGATGGAGACTAAGTTGGTAGGGTGGAAGCGATGTATTTATCCAAGGGTGGTAGACTAACGATGATTAAAAGTACGCTTTCTAACATACCCACGTACTATTTATCTATGTTTCAGATCCCAGTGAGAGTGGCGAAACGTATAGAAAAAATACAAAGAAATTTCTTGTGGGGAGGTGTAGGTGACGAATTCAAGTTTCATTTGGTAAACTGGTTCAAGGTTTGCATGCCAAAGGAGGCGGAGGGATTAGGGGTAAGGAATTTGATTCAGTTCAATCGAGCTTTGTTAGGTAAATGGTTGTGGAGGTTTGCCAATGAGGGAGATGCTTGGTGGAGGAAATTAGTTGAGGTTAAATATGATACGATGAGGGGCGGTTGGTGCTCCAAGGATGTAGGGGGACCTTATGGGGTGGGAGTGTGGAAATGTATTTGAAGAGGGTGGGATAATTTTAAGTATCATGTGTGGTTTGAGTTAGGAAACAGTTCTCGAGTGTTGTTTTGGCAGGATGTGTGGTGTGGGGAGTTACCATTGAAGACTGTGTTTCCCGCTTTGTTCAATATAGCATGTGCAAAGGAGGCATGGGTGGAGGAGAATATGGATACAGTAAATGGTGTTATTCATTGGAATGTAATGTTTATTCGACATGTTCATGATTGGGAATTGGAAGAGGTTTCGCGATTTTTCGAATTGCTATATTCGCAATAGGTAAGGCATGGTGGGGTGCATAAAATTTGTTGGAATCCTTCGAAGGGAAAGAATTTTGAGGTGAAGTCATTCTATAAGGTAAAGGTTAATTCAGAACCGGTGGATGGCCCTAGGAAGATTATTTGGAAGAGTAAAGCTCCTCTGAGAGTGGCTTTTTTCGTGTGGATGGCGGTGATGGGGAAAATATTAACGTTAGACAATTTACGCAAGAAGAACATTATAGTGACGGAGTGGTGCTGTATGTGCAAGAAGAGTGGTGAATCTATTGATCATTTATTATTGCATTGTGAAGTTGCTATAGAGGTATGGAACATGGTTTTTCAGCTGTTTGGTGTTACGTGGGTGATGCTAGGTAAGATGAAGGAATGCTTGGGAAGTTGGAGAGGCCAAAGGGGTAATCATACAGTTCTGCAAATCTGGAGAATGACTCCTTTGTGTGTAATGTGGTGCTTATGGAGAAAAAGGAATGCACGGAGTTTTGAGGATCGTGAACTTGGACTTATAGAGTTGAAGAAAAGGGTGCTCTAAACACATTTCTCATGGAGAGTATTGTGGCATTCTTCGCAAGTCTCAACGCTTGCGGAATTCCTAGATTTATGTGCTTCATTTTCAGTTTAAAAGCTTGTATATGTGGGCTCTTTTTATACTTCCTGTGTACATGGGTTACGCCCCCTGCGCTTTTAATACATTGATATTACTTATCAAAATAATAATAATAATAATAATAATATATTGTAAACCAGTTAGCAGTTATTGACCACTTTTGCCAACCGTAACCAGCCTAGGCAGTTATGTAGTTATGCGATTGTAGTTATTAGTGGTTAATAACATTCCCGCTTATACACCCCTAGTTGTTGGGTGGCAGCAACACAGTAGCGTGGGGTGGTTGGGGTTTTTCAAATTTATTTTTTGAATGGCTTGGGTGTCTAGAAGTTGGTGGGTTCTACAGTTTGATTTGGCCAGTAGTGGAGAGGCTTGGGATGGCGGACAGCAGTTGTGCTGAATGGTGGGGGTCATGGTGTTGGCCCAATTAGGGTAGCACGATGTGTGAAACAATCAGGTTAGGCACCGATACCAAATTTGATGCCGGACCACAATAGTTACGAAATCACAAAGCAAAATTTCAGCAAAGAGAGGAGAAGGAAGCTAAAAGATGAGAGATACTAAAGAGAAACAAGGAGATAAAGGTAGAGAAAGAGAGAAGAGAAGCCAGGGGAAGAGAAAGGGGGAGAAAAGAGAGAAAGATAGAAGCTAACAGGAGAGAAAGAGAGAAGCTTGGGGAAGAGAAAGTGGGAGAAGAGCAAAAAAGATGGAAGAAGCTATGGGGAAGAGAAAGAGAGAGCAGAGAAGAATCAATTCTTTTTTCTTTTTTTTTATTTCTTATTTCATCAAGTTTGCCTCCATTGGAATACAAAACTCGCTTAAATAGACTAACTGCTAAACCCTAAGGCAATACCCATTTATTAAATTACCAAAAAAAATAACTAAACACCAACGCAATACCCATTAACTGAATTACCAAAAATAATCTAAAACAATGCCCATTAATTGAGTTACCAAATACCAAAAATAATCTATGGCAACGGCCATTTATTAAATTACTAAAATACCCTTGACTCTTGAAAATTAATATATATATTAAATCATAATAAACCTATAGACCAACATGTCGTGCATTACTTATCAAAAGGCAACACACATGTATTAAATTACCAAAAAGACTAACAGCTAAACCCTAGGGCAACACCCTTATTGAATTACTAAAAAGCCTTTAACTCTTGAAAATTAAATAGAATATAAAATTAAATACTAATAGCCCCATAGACCAATATTCCATGCTTTGCCTTTTGCATCATAATGACCCTCTACAAATCTACCAATGAAACTTTAACCCAATTAAAGAGCTCAAAGTTGGAGGTTTTCGTCCTATCCTTTATTACATGCTTAACGAATAGTTTAAATATGAACTAGGAAAATTATAGAAGATTGTTTCAAGTATAGAAGAAGCAGACAACAAAGGAAAAGCATGTTGTAAATAGATCTAGAAGAAGCTTAAGACAACACAACACGAACCTGTATCAGAACAAAAGCTTTACGTGCTAGACCAGCCTGCAACAGGCAATGACATTCATTAAAGTAACAAAATAAGCATATTCCTCAAGCGTTGAACAAAATAATAATCAGAACAGCATGAAAGGGGAGGCGGGGCGCGGGGGGGGTTGTTAAACACTATGATTATGGGTCGTTGCAACATATAAGCCACACCGTATAAGGGTAGTAGCAATCATATATAAGTACAATTTGATCCGGAAAATAAAGCAGTTGATAATCATAAAAAATATGAGAAGAAAGTTACCTGTATGGCTTCTTGTTGGGTTTCATTATGATTGAGTTTTACATATTCCTCCAGGGATTTAGAAATTTTCCAACCCTGGTTTTCACAACCAATATTCTTTTCAGCGGCCGATAATATTAAATCCTTAAAAGGAAGAGAGCCAATCGACCATAGAGCCACATATTCACGAGCAATAGTTGATAAACTGCAGATCTGCAAGATGTATTCGTTCATTAGTTGAGAACTTACAAGTTCACAAGCTAGGATGAAAACAAACAAAATCGTGTCTTCATATTGGATATAGTATGGTTCAATGGTTATCTTGATTGGATATGTATAACGAGAAATAAGATCTTATTTGCCTCATTAATAAGATAAAAGCAGCTCAAAATATTTAGATGTCCCTAAGCAACAAGCTGAACAGTTGCCACAAAGAATACCAAGAGCATTTTGATCATTATTATGATCAGTGTGCATGTGACTCTGAACTAAATATCAGCCTTGTACAACATTACTAAAGATCTATGCTATCAATTAAACGTAATTTCAAATTACCAAAGCAATAATTATGCCTGGTTTTAATTAAGAAAAATGCTAGGGGTGCTAAAGCTTTTACTAACAGAGGCTTACTAACCTGATGTGTAGCTCATTCACTGATACTCGTTACATTTTTCTGAATTAACTGTTTTGTTTTTCTCCAATGAATGAGCTACACATCAGGTTAGTAAGCCTCTATTAGTAAAATATTTAGTACCTTTAGCATTTCTCTTTAAGTAATACAATTCTCATCAATTCTTATATCACTGTTTGTTCCAAAAATAGAATTTTCCCCTCCATTATTATTACAATTAACAAGCTACATCAAGCAAGGGCATCCAAAGACCCAATTCCTATCAGCAGTAATCGTTGCCCATGACTTTCAAATAGTCAATTTCATACTAGACGCTTGGTTCTGCATAAAAAATTAACTGTAAGCCAGCAAAGATCATAGTGTGGTCCTCTATAAAATCCTGTTATTGTCTGAATAAACACACTGCCAATGGAACTTCCATAGCATGCCAAAAAAGCAAGACTAAACCAAGCATTCCCTAACTCTTTCTCTGTTACCCGTCTTGCCCTTCACCCAAAAGCGTGTTCAGGCTTTCCCTACGGCTACATAGTTTTTGCTTCTCCAAGTCTGACAGTATCACAGACTTTTTCGCCATGGAGCTATTAATCGAGTATTAGCAACCAAGAGACGATTAGCAGGCCTAGGCCATGTAGGTATGGTTAAGTCATTCGACTAGCTCAGCAATAAAGACTAATGTTCTCAAAAACCCGTGGAAACTAAGACTACAATTTTTTATACGAACAAGAGAGTTAATCATTAAGACTTACCTCAGAATCTTCCTCCAATAATCATGTCTTAGTGGAATGCTAAAAACCAGATCATAGAAAGGAAAGAACAAATCTCCATATTCCAAACATTTCTATGCCATGGAAAATAAGAGGATTAAAGTTATACACTAAAGGTGAAGCTGTTTACATTCCAAACACTTTTTTTATAAGTAATCAAGATATCATTAAACAGTTTAGGTTCCAAACTTGATATCAGCCAAACTTCATTCCTGAGTCAAAATACATACATGACATATATTACACATTCAAATGCTCAGCTGTCAATTGTATCACTATCACAAGATCCCATATCAGGTAATTACTGCATGATTCAAATTCCGCATAATATGAGTAACCATGTAATACTTGTGATCCTCCATATAGAAGATACTAGTAACCACAATATAAGCATCAACTCAAACTGCATAAATTGGTACTACCCCAAGCACTAGAACATAAGCATTTCTCCTGCCTCATCCTTCTCAAGAGGCTTAATCATACCATAAATTGCTAAGCGACTCACTCTAAAAAGGTTGGCACTTAATTGGTGAATCCCGTACTGATCATAGTAATACATTCATAACAATGAAATTGTTTAAAGATATCACACTTAGTTTCCATGACATACTTATGCCACATGACAGAATCTGCTGAGATAAGAATTGCGAGTTAAAATACAAAGAACTTTCCAATATTGCTACCTTACGTGCAGCACAAACCCTATTCAATTTGCCAAAAAAAAAAAAAAAAAACTTCCACATATCAAGCCCTACCCTCTCTCCTCTTTGATTGAAACTTTTACTTCTAAGCTTACCAAAACTACAAACACCAACATAATCCACAATTATTTATTTTTTGATAAGTGACAAACATAATCCACAATTTAAAGGTTTCAAATCCTCCTTCAAGTTTGACACTTCTGAGCAACACCCACAACACTAAGAATATAAATTTAATTTCAGATGCTTGCCAACACTTCTCTAAAAACATCTTTGCAACAGAGAGGCAATCTAGTGATCACACATTGACGTACACCATTCTTTCATTTTAATCATGGAGACAATTTCAAAGAGATAACAATCAGAATTATGGTTCAAATAAAAAAATTATAACATGCTTGGGCTAATATTTTAAAAAAAAAAAAAAAAAAAAAAAGTCATTTAAAAAAAAAAAAGGGGGGGGGAAGGGATAGGGAAATGGACAAGAAATAATAAACAGTATTTCCCTTAAACTTAAACGGTTTCTTCTGCTGGATTCAAATTTGAACATTTTACAATTTTTTTTTTTTTAAAAAAAAAAAAAAAAGATAAAGAAAGAGAATCTCTGTAAAATAAACAAAAGCATATATAGCTGATCTCAAAGAATAACTCTAACTTCATGGAGAAAATGTTACCTTTAGACTGTAAAAGAGTTTATCCACTTCACTAGTAGGTGAAGTAATAAGATTTTGCATACTTAGTAGCCTCTGACAAGATTTAACTACATCTGTATTTGAATGCTCGGCTTCTCCAGCTAAATACATTCTAAGCCTAAAAGAATTACTCTGGCAATTCTCCACCAATGCAAATGCATATGTTGTTGGCATTCTTGTACCCCCTTGGAACTGCAATAAGCAACACATTCCAAGCAATAAGAAACCCAAGCAACATAAACCAAATTCATATATTTTTTTATAAGGATTCCTTTTGGTTTCCAAGGACCAACAGGAAAATAGGGGAAAAAACAATTATTTTGAATGATCTTGTTATCTTGATTTACGTATCATAATCTTAATAGGGCCAACTAGTCGAACTGCTGCAGAAAAAGAAACTCGAAATAATTTTCCTTTTTTTCCAAAATTTGCTAGGAAACAAAGCGTGGCATAATATACACCCAAAAAGTGTTTCCCAATTGTGTTTTTACAAGAAAAAAAAAGAAAAGCAACTGGAAAGCAAGTAAATAAAGAAAAAAGAATTGAAAAGAACACAGAAAAATTCAAAATAAAGCTAATAATTAGAATGAGGAAGAGAGAAAATCACTAACACTACGAGATAAAAGCAAAATAAAACCACCAGAGAAAAAGAAATCCTCAAGAATTGTATGTTAAGAATGCATGTAGAGCGAGAGAAGTCGAACAAAATTATCAGATTGCATTTACATTTTCTTTTGAAAGAAGTAACAGATCATTCTGTGATATTGATTCCTCCGTGTCATCAGCCGCATAAGTGACCGCGGGCAAGTGAAATCCATCAACCTCATTGCATTCCACCACCAGCCTGCTATGCCATTGTGTCACTGTAATGCCAAATGCAAATACTTCAGAACTGAAAGATAGAGAGTTCGATTGTATGTGCATTGCTATCAGGGTCACATTCCATACCTCAAAAACATATAAAAAGAGCATAAAAGTAAAAGTAACATGACCATTTTGTCATAGAGAAATTGAGGGATATAGAAAGAAACAAAAGACTAATAATAGATAGATAGAGAGAGAGAGAGAGAGAGAGAGAGAGAGAGAGAGAGAGAGTGCGAGATATGAAAAAATTTCTGGGTAATATTCCAAAGCCAAACACTATATAGAAACATAAATAAATAAATATTACAATCAGTACTCCATCTAATTGTGATAAATTCCAAGGGAAAAGGGATGCAATGACCTCCGGGACCAATGTGCTATACTATATAGCACAACTCAGAAGTAATACTAAGAATTCAACGTCATAATGCTTCTCAGAAAATATACCGGGAACCAAACAGAAAGAAAAGGGAAGATAGAAAAATACCCTCTTCTTCATCTCTCTTCTGAGTAATCTGAGCTTTGACTTCCTCGAATATAAGTGGCTCAAAAGTTGAGATATAATCATCAACGTCCTTGTACGTGTCCTTCACCTCCCTCAGCCCCGAAGAAGCTCCATCGCCAACTTTTCCTTTATTTTTCTGCATTACAATATTATCCCACAAACAAAAACTTATTTACAGAAGAAACACTCAAACACGCACAACCACAGAGAGAGAAAGGGGGATTACCAAGGACTCCTTGAGGAGGCGGAAGTAGTCCCAACCGAGAATAATTCTGTAGAAACGGAGAACGGGAGATTCTTCTTGAAGCTTTTCCCTGTCCACAGCCATGGAGACCGAGAGGGACGGGGGAGGGTTTTGCCAAAAAAACAGGGTTTATTCTGCTTTGAGAGGCGAAATAGCCTGAAATCAGCTTTCTTTGATTAAATTGAACCCCAAATTTTTATAAATCTCACTTTATACGTGTGATAATTTTTTTTCTTTTTCCTTAAAATAATTTACCTCGCTTGCTTGATATCCACGGATAAGATATATGTCAAACTCCTTGCATCTTGCATATAGGGTTGTAAACAAGCCGATACACGGTCGATATCTGTTTGGTTAAGCTAGACTTGAACTCAAGCTCGACGTTGTGGAAGCTCGCTCGTTACTATTAAAACCTACTCGATTAACTAGTTATACATATCCGGCTCGCTCGATTAAAATCGACAAGGACTCGTGAGTTCGACTCGTTAAACTCGTGAATCGCCTGGCTCACTCAACTCGTATAAAGCTCGTGAGTTCAACTCGCGAATCGCCCAACTTGCTGGCTTGTTTAGGGATTGCACTCTCGACCCATTTATTACCCGACTCGCTTAGGGCTAGCGAGCTCGACCCGTTTATTGCCCGACTTGTTTAAGGCTCACAAGCTTGACCTGTTTATCGCCCGACCTGACCCGACCCCCTCGCACCACAATGTGATGTCATTTATGTGTGTGTTTTATAAATTGTAATCACTAATCAATATACTAAAAACTAATCACAATTTACAACTAAAAACTTTAACAATTTGAATTTAGATCACATGTGCTGATCATAGATTCATTATACCAATGATAGGATCATATAAGTTGACAATTAGCATTGATGGATTGACCCATAATCATACAATCATATAACTATATAAGTATATAAATTATTACATATATAATATATGATATATGAATCATTGAATCGATATTTAATATGTAACTATGTTTATGGACTATGTCATTAATCATAGATTTAATGTGTATACAATTAATTAATTAAGGGTATAAATAACATTATATTATAACTTAATTTTATAATTTAATAACTTAGTTAATACTTAGGACTAAATACCTTATTCCCCTCTCTGATTTTACTTCTTTATTTTTTGCTCTCTTTGGTGTACTTTTTATCATAAGAGGTACTTCTTGTTTGCCTAAAGACGGAGATGGTACCTCGATCTAAATTTCATCCAAAATTTGATGGAATGCCACGTCAGCACTAGTAACAAATTGACATGTGTCTATATAATTAATTAAAAAAATTTAAATTAAAAACATTAAAAAATTTTATTTAATTAAATATAAAAATTGGAATGGAGGAGGCCGAACCATCCCCATGGGCTGTGGGGGGTGGCCAAATGGCCAAGGGGGCAGCTACAGCCACCCCCAAACTTTTTTTTGTTTTAAATATAATTTGTTAATGTTTTTAATTTTAAAAAAAAATTATTATTTTTAATTAATTATATGGACACGTGTCAATTTGTTATTAGTGTTGACATGGCGTTCTGTCAAATTTTGGATGGAATTTAAACCAAAATACCATCTTTGTCTTTAGGCAAACTAGAAGTACCTCATGTGATAAAAAGTAAACTTTAGGGGACAAAAAGTAAAGAAGTTAAACCACATGGGGGAATAAGGTATTTAACCCTTAATATATACTAAATTACAAAACATAAAAATAGGAATATATGGTATAAGTAATTACAAAGCTAGTTAATATGTAACTAGTTAGATACTAATTATGTTACTTTTTGCTAGTTAATAGTGTGTGACATTATATACAAGTTATTATAATTTAATTATAACAATTTAACATATTAATTATTACATATATGAGAGCACTAGTAGAAGATGCCCTATATATTATTCCCTTCCCTATGTTTAGGGGAAATTTCAAAAAAAAAAAAACTACAAAAATCTACTTACATCAATTCCCTATATTTAACCAACTCTTAAGGGTTGCTACCGTATTTCTAAATGTGTAGGTGGTTCCCTATACATTATTTTAATATAATCATTTATCTTTCCTCTCTCTTGTTTCTTTTTTTCTTTTTTTTTGTCTTTAATTGGGGATTGTTGATGAGGTCTTTTTGTGTGCAAAAATATCAATAATAAAAATAAACACTCGCAATAGAATGAATTCTTATAGGATAAGGCTATATTGAGGGTGTCGAACCTCAAGGATTGCACATGTGTTGTTATTAAGCTTGTTATTGTGAAATTTTAATGTACTCGCAAGTGCACGAATCGTTTTGCAATATAGGGATGCAAGTGCGAGGTTGAATCCATAGGGAATTTTGTTTATGAAAGGTGAGTGATTTTTTAATAAAAAATAAAGTGAAATTAATCAAAAGATAAAGCACTAAGGTTTTGGAATTAACACCCACTAAATCATAGCAACATATTCTCATAGTCATCAATATATCCGAAATTCTCAATATAAAAACCTTATGTATGTTCTACTTTGCTTCAAAGAATTAATTAAATCATTTAATGAATTCGTCCTTAGAACAAATCACAAAAGATATCAAATTTAAATTAAATCATCAAATGTACCATTGAAACAAATCACAAAAGACATCTAATTTAAACAAAATCATCAAATGTATTCGTAGAACGAAATGCAATGAATATCCAATGTTTAGATAAATGAAACCCAAGCAAATCAATTAATAGAAAATATCTCAAATCATGAGAAAAACATGATTGAACTCATATCCAAGAATCATCTCACTAATTGAACTGAAGTAGAATAATTAAAATATCAAAGCTCATATATTTGGAAAATATTAACTTACATGAAAGTATAGTTGCTCTACATCGGTGAGGCTTCATCATCAACCTTAGTTGAGAAATTAGCTACACATAACTATGAAAATAAACACTAAAAATTAAACTAAAGAGAATTTTGGTGTGCCCTCTGTCTTCGGCCTCTCCCCTCCTTCCAACCTCCTTTTTTTCACCTCTTTCCAACATCCTTTTCTTGAAGCTTAGGGATCTATTTTTGTAGGATGTAAAAAAAACCCTAGAAGCCCTAGGAATCCCAGAAAAACTGTACTTCAATCCTAGTCAAATTAAGAAGCAATCCTAGCACAAATCGGAATAGGATTTATCCAGATTTGTGTTATTTTATTTCGAAACGATTTTGGTATAGCAAACGTTCTAATTAGGAAAATTGTATTTCACAATAATTTGTATCATTTTGAGTTAGCTTTCCAATGCCACTAGTTTCTCCTCAATCTGATATTTGAGTGGAAAGTTATGGTCAAAAATACTCAAACGTGTGCAGAATCCAAATTTGAATCCAATCCGATTTTAACTCCAATTAGAGAAATTCCGATTTAATCATTTCCTTGATTTGATTAAACTTGACCAAATCATATAGGTCATCTATTATGATTGGTTAAGCTTAATCATATCTTCTAGGTCTTCTCAACGTGTGCTTTAAGCTCAAAATTAATGAAATTAATTGCATCTTTCCTTCGGAACCTGAAAACACTAAAACAAAATAATATCAAACAAATAACAATGCTAAGGAATTAACATATGCAAATTAATGAGCTTAAATATACAATATTTGGCAATCATCACTTGTCAAGATTGAAAGTAACTCAATTTAAAGAAAGTTTATTTGTTTTTGTTTCATAAAAATAAATACATAAAATTATAGATAAATAGTAATAATGAGAGAAAGAATATGGGTTGATTTCACCACTAACCGCATAACAATAGTCAATCATAAATTAACAAGGAAAATTTATACTATGCATGATATAAGGCTCGTCTCACTCGATTAATCAAGAAAATATCATAATTAATAAATAAGTATAATCCATCTTTGGTTGGCACGGACTGTCTACCTAACCTCTAGATGCGGTACGGTCCATCTTCCCTAGTTATGGACTATCAAATCACTTAATTAGTTACACGCAATTAAGAGATAAGCATAACTCATTTTCGGGTCGTACGAATTGTCTACCTAAATTACACTAAGCTAGGGTGTAGAGTAATTCGCATTCCCTAAGCATGGCCTATCAAACCCGTATTGATTATATGTCTGTTAAAACCGTTGTATAACAATCATTCATATAATCACAGAAAATATGATGGATTGAGTTCAATCAAGATAAAAAGCTTTTTAAGATAAGAGAAGAATTTCATAATGATTGATTATAAACTTTAAAACCAAATCTCTAAGTTATACAACCATCATACATGTAGAAAATTCCTAATTTAAAAATACAATTAGACCATTGTTACTTGGAAAGGGTTACATCAACACCTTATTACGAGTTTAGCCGCTCATGGTGGTGCTATAATGGCCTCCTGCCATGTTCTTCTTCTCTTCAACTCTTCAAGTCTCCAAGAAGATATTTTCTGTCTAAAACTAAGCGCACTTTTCTTCAAAGCTATGCATATTTATAGGGAGTAAAACAAACCCTAAAAGCCTTAGGAATCCCAAAAAAACCATAATTCAGTCTCCTAGTCGGATTGGGAGATCTAAAAAAGCTTTCCTTATCAATTTCAGCATCTTCCAAACTTTTCAGAACGAGTGCGCTTGAGCTCACTTGTGGTGTGCTCGAGCCCACTTACGCACGTGGACTGATTTGTGCTCTATCCCACTTCTTTAGCATCAGTATCTCAAAAAATCATGTTTTAAGCCCAAATTCAATGAAATTTCTTGTATTCTCCCTAAGAACCTGAAAACATGAAAACAACGCAAAAGGATAACAACACTAAAGAATTAACATATGGCTTGAATGTGCAATATTTGGCGCTTATCGAGATTGTGCTAAGATTTTGTGAAAAAAGTGAGGAAAATGTATTTTGTAGAGAACTTGTATTTTGTAAAGAAATAATATTTTAATAGTATAGGAAAATGTAAGGAAAGCTATTGTAAAATATATTTTCATAAGGAAATAAAAAGTAGTTTTGTTCCTTAAACTTAAGGAAATCAAAGGGAAGCTGCTGCTAGTGCTCTAATATATGATTTGAAATTATTACAAATTTGCAAACATGAAACATTATATACAAAGTTGATTATAAATTATTACATATATGATATATGATATATTAATTACAAATTTTAAATTTAGTATGTAACTATGTTTATGAACTATAGTCTATATATGTTACTTACTTACTTGTTTTTGTCTTAGTGATATATTAATTAGGATTAGGAGACTTAAAACACTAAAATAACTAGACATTATAGACTACTAGTTACTTAGTTAGTAACCTAGGGAGTTAGTATATTGAAGTTTTATTAATTATTACATTTTTTATTTATGAAATTAAGTTCATTAACTAACAGTCTATGAGTCTAACACTGTTATTTGTTAATAACTTAATGGTATTGTATTTTGGGAGCATCATGCTCCTATTCGATTGATAGTTTATCAATAAAGATTTCAATTTGTTCTTAAAAAAAAAAAAAAACATTGTTATTTGTTAATGGTGTACATATTAACTTAATAACACTATTTGTTATTGTTATATTATATGTTATTACATATATGCTACATATTTAGTTATTAATATTTAATACTAATAGTCTAATACTCTAAGTATATGCTATATGAAGCATGTAACAATTATTCAATTAACATGGTTACATAACTTACATGAACAACTTAATAAGCTATTTAAAAACATTAAATTATATGGTACTAGTTTAAAAAATTCCTTAAAAAAATTGTATTAAGTAGTATTTAAGTTTTTAAGTAGTGTTTAAATTTGTTAACTAATAGTTATTGCAAAATAAATGCCAATAACACTATAAACTTAAAAACGCACGTTTACAGTTTTTTTAGGGTACTATGCACGCACCTTTGTTAAGTTAAATAAACAGTTGTGATTGAATTGATTAAAATTGTATTAAAGGTCAATGGTTTGGATCATTTATGGGATAATTGATAGGCGAGCTCACTTGTAATTGCGCATACGAGATAATTATTATTTTTTGAATTTTGAAAAATTCAAAACGTTTATCTAGATTGATTGTGGCTGTCCAATTAATTTGCATGAATCCATAGCCATTCGATCTTGAAAGTGGACGAGAGCTGTAAAGCACACCCAAATAGATATTTATCTAGTGCTTCGCATGACACCATGAGCTTACTAATCGAACGGCCCTAAATCACAAATGGAACGGGATTCACGAAGCGTCTATTTGGTATTGCGGTAGGAAAGAGAGCTTTTGCATGTAGAGCTTTTGTCAAAAGCGCTTCTTCTGAAAAGCTGTTTACATGTTTGGTAACTGCATGTCTGAAGTACTTTTTTAAAGTTATTGATGTTTGGTAACAAAACTAAAAAGTGTTTTTAGTTACAAAAAATGACAATAAAGGACATGCAATATTATTGAGAACAATAAACACAATTACATCATTAAAATAAGAAAATCCATCAAAACCTTCAATGAGATTCTTATCAAATTTAAATCGTTTATAGTAATTTCTCTACCGTTATTTTAAATTTTATAGAATTGTTCTTGTTAATATTTTGGTTTATTTGGCCCGTTTGTGGAAGGTGATGGAGTTTGTGGGCAGTCTTATGCCATAGCAAGATAGGACCTACTCTTGGGCTGCTAGGTGCTCCGTGGATATAGGAGTTTCTTTATCTTAATGAGACCCCCCGTGGAGGGTCCGCTTGTCTTGCTGTAGTCGGGCTTCAATGAAATCATCTTGCTGTGTGGACAGATGGTTGGAGTTATTGACTTTCTCAGCTTTGGGTGACACACCACTGGTCGAGTAAGATGAGAGGTATACCCCCCAAAATTTGGCAATTTTTACGAGTAGCTCGAAGGTCCGGCGATTGCTGATGTGATAAAGCCTTCCCTTTTCCTCTACTGTTCCGAGCCTGGGGTTGGTAACCCCAGAAGAGCTTGATGTGAGGTCCGAGCTTGAAGTCCAGTGAATCTTGAGGTTCTGTCGGCCATGGCGAGGAGGAGTGAGGCTTGAGCCTCGGCCATGGTAAGGTGGAGCGAGACTCGGTACTCGGCCATGATGAGTCAGAGTGAGACTCGGGCCTTTGCCATGGTGGTGCAAAGTGTTTTTTCTACTCTAAGCCACATTGTTCTCATTTTCCTTTGTTATTTATGATCACTGGCGGGGTGAGGCTCGGCCCTCGGGAAGCGGAGTGATGCTCGGACTTCGGGAATTGAAGTGATGCTCGGGCATCGGGAGGTGGAGTGATCCTCAGATCTTTGCTCCTCGGATTTTTTTCTTCTCGGGCTCTCGGCCATTTTCACTGATCGGGCTCTCGGATTTTTTCTTCGGAAAATTTTTCTCGAGTTTGTCTCAAAATTTTTCTTTGGACTCGGAATTTTTCTTCAGAAAATTTTTCTCAAGTTTCTCTCGGAATTTCATTCTCGGACTCAGAATTTTTCTTTGGACAATTTCTCGGAATTTTTCATCCTCGGGCTCTCGAACTCGAATTTCTCATCCTCGGACCCTCTGACTCGGACTCTTCATCCTCAGACCCTCGGTCTCGAACTTAATCCTTGGACTCTCGGGCTCAGACTTCGGATTTGCTCCTTGGATTTTTGCAAGATGACCCATCCTCGGAATTATTCCCTTGGAGTTGTGACTCAGGATTTTTCCTAGGAATTTTTCCTTCAGAGTTGCGACTCTCAGAATTTTTCCTATGAATTGAGTTGTCCCTCGGAATTTTTTTGAGGTTGGAGAGGACCGATGTTCGATGCCCTGCATGCAGCTGAGATTGGGTCATCCAGATGAACCCAAGGCTGGCTCGGCGATTCTGAGAAGATCTAGGCTGCGGGCTGTTTTGGTCTCGGCTCGTTTAGATGGTTGGTGAACCCAAGGATGGGTTGGTGGCTCTGAAGAGAGTCAGTGAACCCAAGGCTTGGCAACTGAGGGGAGCTCGTTCAGACAAACCCGAGGCTTGGTCGGCGCTTCAGGAGGTTTGGCAATGGCGACGAGGCAGGCCTGAAATCTTGAGGAGGAGTCGGTCATATGGTGAGCTACGGCCCTGGGCTCGCTCAGATGAACCTGAGGCTGGGTCGGCGGCTCTGATCGAAGAGGTTCGGCGCTCCATGGTCATGCATGCAGCTGGGCAAACCGGGGGATCGTAGACGAGCTTAGGGGTGACGACCCTATGCCGAAGCCGTGGGCAATGAGCTTGGGACGATTGAAAGGCTCAAACATTTCAAGTCTGATTGATGCTCGGACATGGCGAGTCCGAATAAAGCCCGGCGACTAACAGCAATGAGGCAAGGTCGGAGAGCTTGGCCGAGTTTGACTAGTCTCAGTAGGCTCGGTGATCTTCTGTAATAACGGGCTTGACCTCCACATCACCGAGTGTGGGTAGGCGTCGGTACCGAGAAGGGTTCCTTCATGGGAGCCAAAGAGTGGATGAGCCTGAGGCCAGAAACCGGGTTGGCGCCTGCGGCTCTAAGGAGGGTCAGCGAACCTATTGGGGTGTCGACCCTGTGCTAAGGTTATGGCCTGTTGGTTGCCGACGAGTTTGCGGATTGATGGTCGCTGGCAAGGCCTTAGTGCTGTGGTGAGGTCGGTGAACCTAAATGGACGGGCTTGATGGAGAGGCGGTCTGGCAATGTTGAGTAACGGGCGAGGTCTGGCGACCTTGAGTGAGGCAGTCCGAACGAAGGCGAACCATGGGCACCTAATGGGAGAAGCAGGTTCGTTAGCTGAACCATTGGTCCGCTGGCGAAATCCTGTGGGGCCGTGGGCGGACATCGATGGCTCGCAGAAGCTATAAGACTGTTGGTCCGCTTGGTGTTGATAGGGCCGGTGGTTTGCCCGCGGAGCTGCTAGCTCGCGGGCCCGCCAATTTGCAGATGGACGTCGTTAGTTTGTCGTTGGGATTGCCAGTCCATGAGTGAAGGCCGCTGGTTGGGGCATTTGGAGATGTACGATCGTCATCCAGCCATCCACCTTTTTTCATTTCATTGTTCTGTAAAAGAAAGGAAGAAACATAGCTACTGTGGGACTCTTACTTCCTCGAATGCACTTTTACTCGAAGGTTATAGAAATAAATGGCAAAATGGTAAATATAGGATCATAAATGACATGAAAAGACGCCTAAAGGCTAAAACCATGCACTGTTTGACGTGGAAAGCAGCGCCTGTCAGCTCTTTTTTTTTTTTTAATTAACCAAGGTGCCACCTTCTTTTTCTTTGAATGGTCAAAAGGTTTGATATGAGGTTTAATATCTTTTTATCGGGAGGGACCACGTCACTTTCCCTTGAAAGAATGAAATTGTGGAATAATAGACACCTTTTTTATTTCTGGTGAGAGTCCCACGTGATATGGCCTTTTTCACAGATATTTTTATGAATTTTGAATTTGCAAAAAAGTTAACAATTATAAAATAATCGAAAAATCATAAATAATCAAAGTAGGCCAAGACTTACGCAATTGCGTGTCATGCAGTTGTTCATGATCAGCAAAAACATTATAACCTGTATTTTCTTCTAATTGTCTCCTAAGATTCCCCACTTTCATGAGTTTTGCAGGAATGGAAAAGAAAAAAAAACGTGAACTTATCTGGGTATACGCCAATTTCAAGGGGTGTCCCACTGTGGATGCTAATTCACGTTTGTTTCAATTGAGCACAGATTTGAGATGTGTGCAAGCAAATTCTTGCGGATCTGACGAAAGCAAACACCGATGTGGTGTACGCAGATCGCAACAGTGTGGATCTGGGATCCATGACTATAGATCTATATAGGCTGGTTGATATATCGCCCAAACGCTTAATTACCATCATAACGGATTTTGATTTTGCAAGAACCTAGTCGGTTCCCACAGACGGCGCCAAACTGTTGAAGCACATTTTTCCCTCAACAGGGTAGATGATTGATCACCTGTGCTTGGGAGCGAGTTTCCATGCATGTCTGAGTTGAGTGAGAGCTTTGTGAATTGTGATGGACTTCAGCTTTGTTTAATATAATTAGAATCTTCTCAAGCAAGTTTCTGTGTCTTGGGTTTCTAAAAGGAAGCTTGATATGACAATGCACTGCCTACTAGGCCTGCCCGACCACCCTTTCTTGTCACTCCTAGTCTCCTCATCACACCATAGTTCAATCAGATTTTTATTATTTTAATCAGGTTTTTTTCTTCTTCTATGCATTATTTTAATCAATTGTGTGTTTTTTTTTCTTCTGCTATTTTCTCAATGTTTAACCATATTTTTATATAAAATAACTAATTATAAACAACTTTATATATATATATATATATATATATATATATATTAGCTAATAATTTGTTGAAGAGATTCTTCTCCCCTCTCCTTTCTCAAGACCCAAATATTATATCCAACCCATGCCTAATGGTTATCCAGAAATTGGCAGTAAATTGGCAGTAGAGAGGTATGGTAGTAAATTGCAATCACGTATAAGGCCAAAAGACCACACATTGCCCAAAGAGCATAAAATTGCAAGGCTAGAAGACCACACACTGCCCAAAGACCATTAACGTGTAGGACCTCTCCTAGAAAATGTGTGAAGAAAGACCACACGCACCCATTAGATCTTTATCTTCTTTCCTTTTCTCTTCTTTATTTTTCTCCCTCTCTTCTCAATATTCTTCCATCTTCATCTATATTTTTCCTACTCTCTATCTTAATATCTCACACACAATAACTCAAACATAAAATTTTTTGTATAATCAACCCCATGCTTACACAGTGAACAACAAGAAAGATAGACCCTCAAACTCAGATTTAACTTCTGATGTCTATAAGGAAGTAAGGCTCACAAACCCATATTTTATTTGTTTCTTCTCTTTCTTTTTTTTTTTTTTCTTTTCATGCTTCTCTTTCAATTTTTCATATTCTTCTTTTGCATTTTTCTTGGATCTCCCTTGCTCTAGAGCAGCTTTAAACGAGAAGAACAAATCAAAGGGTTGGGAAGAGATGTTTATATATGGATTTGGTTGTCATTTGTTGAAATTGGTATGGGTATTTCTGTTAGTTCATATATTTCATTAAATGCAAACTGCGGCGCGCCTTTCTTTTCAAAAGTTCGTTTGAGCATAAGCTTCATTATCTAACTTACGCTTAAACGTGGGTTTGAGCATTTGAAACCTCAAAAGCCCATTGACAACCTTTTTACCAAACGACCCTATTTTTCCTGAAACGAGCTTTTGAGGCTTTAGACGCGTATTTTGGGTCTGCAATCGTAGACCCAAACATGCTCTAAGTCATGCTGCCGAGAAGCAATTACAGCCTTAACTTTTGCATGCATGCACGTGAAACGAGACTAACATGCATCTAACGTGTCCAAGTAATGCAATAATTATCCCTAGCTGTCCCTTTTTTGCTAATTTATCTTCAATTGTTGGATTGAGAAAATGGAAGACAGTTGTAAAGCAATCCCACGCGTGATAATTATCTGGTGTTTCGAATGACCACACGAGCTCACTAATCCAACTTTCTCAAATGAATTAAAAAATCAATCTTAGAACATAAAGTCAAGATGAAATCTTGTGCATACATGGCACCGGATTCACCAACTCACGCGCATGGTGGATTATTTAATCCATTCTCTTTCTTCACGCATGCATGAGAAATGAGATTGATAGGTCTGACTCGCTTCTTAGCCGCCCAATTTTTCGCAATTAAATTGCAACCGTTGGATCAATATAATGGATGACAACTGTAAACCACACCCAACATGAGAGTGATCTAGTGTTCCGTGAGACACAGTAAGCTTGCTAGAATTATATGATCAAACGATTGAAATAAAGTCAATAAAATATTCTATATAATCTACGGATTGTTGTAAAGGGTTACACAAGATTTCATTAGACATAGTCGTATGGGATCAAAAAATTTTAAACGTATATGTAGGACATGCGGCACGCTAGGAAAAATTGAAAATTTTGGATCAAATCCGAACATTCATTAATAATTTTTTTTTTTATAAAAAAATTGTATCAAATGCAACAGCTGCGAATCATCCCAAAGGAAAACTAACCAAAATCAAACCATTCTCTCTTTCGTTCTCTCCATTCCAGTTACGCTTACACCAGAAACCAAGAGAGAAACTAATCTTCTTTTGCTTGCGAGACTGAGAGGGAGAGGGAAATGAAACAATCTAGTTTCTTTTTGATTGGCAATGAGAACTGTGAAGTGAGCATTTAATACCTCTCCCATTGTGGTTGAAGGATTGAATGCACGCATTCAATCCTTCTCAACTCCCTCCTAACAACCCGTTCGTTTCAGATTCCCAATCCAGGCTATCCAGTCGTTGATGGATCATCTCTTCATTATATCTAATGGTTTCTAGACATCCGTACAATAGTTATGAGAGAAACTATTGAGCTATCCTGTGAATCTCTTTGATTTCAAACTAGAAGACTAAGAAGTGTATACCAGTTGTTCACCTATGCCGTCCAATTTCCCCGCCAAATCCCCATTTTTGTGTTGCTTATTTCTCTGTGTTTTGTTAACTTGTGGTTGTGGTGTTGATGTCTGTAACTCTGTAACTCTGTTTGCTCTTACCTTTATTATCGATTCAAGAGAAAAAACGCATGTTGATTATTTTGAAGAGGGAAGGAGACTCTAAGTTATGTTTATCTTAACTCCTAAGTTCCTGAATCATAACTCTTTCAATTTTCATACTCAGTCTGTTAATTTATTTTTTTGATTTGGTTGTAACTTGTTCATTTGTTCCTAATTATAATGTTGCGAATTTTTAACATTTGCTCTGCCTCCTTGAATTGATTTTTCGAATTTACAAGCTACAACCCCTATTGAAACATTATTTAGTTGTTTGTCTGAGACTTAAGGTTTTTAAAAATTTATGCTCTGAGTTTGATTAATGAATAAGAAACTCTGATTAATTTTTGCTTTGATTTTTGCTCTCTGATTAATAAAGTTTTCTGTTATGTATAATGTGCCTATGTTCCATTAATGTATTTTGTTATGTATAATGTGCATATGTTCCATTAATGTATTTTGGTAATGTATAATGTACCTATGTGCTATGTTCCATTAATGTATTCTCTGATTAATTTATGTCATATGTTCCATTAATGTAGTTTGTTATGTATAATGTGCCTATGCTATGCTTGTCTGTTATATATAATGCATTCTCTCCCTCCTTTAATTAATTTATGCTTAATATGATTAATTTATGCTCTCTGATTAATTATTGTCCTATGTTCCATTAATGCATTTTGTTATCTATAATGTGCCTATGTTATGCTTGTTTGTTATGTATAATGCATTATTTTCCCCCTTTAATTAATTTATGCTTAATGTGATTAATTTATGCCCTATGTTTCATTAATGTATTATGTTATGTATAATGTGCCTATGTTACGCTAGTCTGTTATGTATAAAAATTCTATGCCTCCTTAATTAATTTATGTTTTCTGAGTAATTTATGCTCTCATTAATTTATGTCCTATGTGCTATGTTCCATTAATGTATTATTCTGTTATGTATAATGCGGCTATGTTATGCTAGTCTGGAGTTGTGCTAACTAGTTGCCCAAAGTCAGCTCCGCATCCACCAACGCTAACGTGGCTGGCCCCACCAATGCTGATGTGGCTGCCTCTAAAAGAAAAAAAAAATGGAAATGAGACCAGCGTGAGGAACTTTTAGGGTTTCATTTTCCCCCTCCTCCTCACTCGTCACACACGCCTCTTGCTCACCCTCTCTCTCACTACGACCACCGGCGACCTCCGCGGCTTACCCTCTCTCTCACTCTGGCGCAAGCGTTCAGGCCACCGGCGAAGAACGGGCCTTGCTCTCCCTCCCTCGCTCCTGTCTCTCTCTCACTTTGGTGCAAGCGTCCACAGCCTCCACCTTTCACCAGAAAGCTCCAGCAACCAAAAGCCACAAAGAAAACAAAACATCCATTTCATAGCTTTGACGAAAGAGAGAAAAGAAGCATTGGGTTAGGAGGAAAAGAGAAACCCGAGTCACCAAGCCACCATCTGGCGAGATCCACCCGTACGTTTGTTGTTGTGTTTCACTGTGTCCATACATGAATCATCTGGGTAGGTGTTTAATTTTAGCGAAGTTTCTTGATTTTTTGAGTTGTTAGTCTTGTTCTTGCAATGAATGATTGTGTGTCTTTCTTGGTGAGATTTTTTTTTTTTTTTTTTTTTTTTTGGGTTGGGTTAAGATAGTCTTGTTACTGTGTTATCTATGTAGATTGGGTTGATGTTTTTTGGATTGGTTGATATGGTGCATTTGGACAAATAAGAATAATTGAAAAAACAAATGGGATGCTTGATGTTATTTATGTTTTGCTTCTCTTGATGTTATTTATGTTTTGCTTACCCTCTCACTCTTTTGTGTATGCTAATTAATTGTATCTGCAATGAAAGTTATTGGGCATACATTTTTTTTTTTAAAAAAAATACTAATCTTGATAATTTTGTTCTTGATTAATTGCTTGCATATAATCTGTCAGGATCTATTGTAATTTTGCAGTCACTTAATTAGTTCAATGAAATTGGTTGTGGTTTTGCAATAGCCTATTAGTACTGAGGAGGTTGCAGTTGTGGAGGGATTGAAGATCTGAAGTTCTTGCAGTCGTGGAGGGATTGAAGACCTGAAGTTTTGGCACTATGTATTCATATTTTGATCACTGAAAATCTATCTTTCAAATTTTGTTAATTGGGACATGCACCTTTTAGATATTGTTGTAAAGTTGGTTAAAAAGTCTGTCATATGCAATGAGAAAACCACTACTAGTTTGATTTGGTGATTGTATGTCTTTATGTTTAGCTCATAAATATGCATATTTGCTGGAAGTGTCATAAAAAACACACAAAAAAAAAAAAAAAAAAAAAATTGCTGGAAATCATATTTTCTCTTGGATACATGGATATGACAACCTCAACAAAAAAGATACCCAAATGAGCCTTTGAAGGTATTGGATACATTTGCTTCTCTTGAAGCATAATTACAAAACTGAAGGTGCATGGACTAGCATTGAGAAAGAGAGATTTTTTGTTGTTGATGTTTGTCATTGGTGATTTTGTTTTTGCATTCCATATGTTTGATGAAATTTTCATGAGAAAGAGCTTATCAGATTTCCATGTGAAAGAGCTTATTACTTGTAAATTGCAATCTCGTCCTTCAAGTCAAACGCATTTTAAGACAAAAACATGGTTATATACTAAAAAAAAAAGGCGAGAAAAATACAAGGGGAGCAAAATCATGTCTAACAATTGACTCAACAAGAGTATTGGGTACTAATACTCTTTGTTATTGGGTACCTAAACCCTAATCAAATCTTGCCTCTTGATTGTAATAGATGCAATAATTGCTCAAAGCTTTCTTCTTTCTATTGAAACAATTTCATCCATATACACCAACAGATGATTACAAAAAAATGTAAAAATTGCCGGCTCTACCAAAAAATGTAAAAATTGACAGGTCCCAACTACTACATCTCTTTGCTTTGTGATCTTGCTAAGATCAAATCTTTGGTATGCATGTGGCTGTGAGGAGCTTATTGTCTGGGATGAAGTTGTATTTGAAGAACGTCATTTATCTCATAAGTCTTTGAGATCCTTGTTGCGTTGCTTTGTCACCTGCAAAAGGAGTGCATAGCGTCAAACGCTGTAACAAATTCACACTTTCCCTACACCTAAAGCTTTTCAAATTATTGCTTGCAAAAAACATGGTGCTAAATGCTTACATTCCACAATAATCACAACCCCGATGAGAACAGAGAATAAAGAGATAAGAGAAAGACAATCCAACTTCACAATCAGTTTACTAAATTCTCACTAGCATGAGTTTAAAAATGAAAAGCAATTATTAGTTATGTGCTTGTAAAATGTAGATGTTCATATATCTTAAGAAAAACCCATCCTAAATCCGAAAATTCCATCAACCAACACAAAATCGGCCATCTAATAATAGTGAAACACCATTTGGCCATCACAAAATCGCCCAACTAACAACAAACTACAGCCAAAATCAAAACCCAGTACCAAAACAAATCCCCCCCTTTTTTTTTTTCAACCCAAATCACAACCCAGCAACAACATACCCACAAAATAGTCTCCCCTCTTCGGCCATTAATCCAAACAACAGCCAAAATAGTCTCCCATTTTCAGATTCTTAACCTAGTAAATTAAAGCAAATTGAACAATAATTCATAGCAAATATTACAAAAATTAGAAAATTAGTTGAAGTTGGTTTACTTGGCCGGACCCAAACCGCCTTTGTGGGAGCCCAACCACCAGATCTGTTGAGAGAGTTGGAGTCGGAGTCAAATCGCCAGCGTCGAGAGAGTGCTAGATCTGTTGAGAGAGCTGTGTTGGGTAGACCCAAACCGCTGTTGTCAGAGCCCAATCGTCAGATCTGTTGAGAGAGCTAGAGCTAGATTCAAATCGCCGTCGTTGAGAGAGCGTTGGATCTGTTGAGAGAGCTGGGCTTCTGGGCAGGGAGGAAACAAGCGAGAGGGTGAGAGGGAAAGAAGCGGCTGAGGGAGAAAGGGAGAGGCTGAGAGAGAAGAAAAGGGTTAGTGTAACCCTAAATTTGATTTTTTTAATTTTTTTTCTTAAGTTTAATTTTTTAATTTTTTTTTTTAAAGTCAGACATGGCCAAGGCCACGTCAAACTTGGGCAGACAATGGAATGACCCTAGGATACCGAAAATCTCTACTCTAGTCTGTTATGTATAATGCATTCTTTTCCTCCTTAATTAATTTATTCTCTCTAATTAATTTATTCTCATTAATTTATACATTAATTTATACCCTATGTTCCATTAATGTATTCTGTTAATTAATTAATTTATACTTTTCCATTAATGTATTATGTTATGTATAATGTACACATGTTCCATTAATGATATAATTTATTTATCAAGTTTTAAATTTTATAACTTATTAACAGTTATGGAGAATACAAGTTAACCCAATGAATTCAATGAAGTTGATTTGGGTTATGATTCATTTACTGCCGACCCTACCCTTGGATCTGGTGGGGCTAGTAGCACTAAAAGTATACCAGATGAACTTGTTAACATGGTTTCTCTTGCTGTTGTTGAATCTGGGAATGTGGTTGGGCTGGGGATGGGAGTGGCCAGAGTGAGACAATTGCCTTTCAAAAGAAGGAAAGGTAAAAGACTTCCAAAGTTTGGAATGACTTTATTTCTATTAGTATAACTGAAGTGAAAAAATCCCAGTGTAATTGGTGTAAGAGGATATTTTATGTAGGAAAATCAAGTACTACCTCTACACTTAGTAGGCATTTGACTTCATGTGTGAAATTTGTGGAGTTTAATAGCATTAAGAAGCAAAATACTTTATCATTTGACCCTAGTAGTAACAATGATGGTTTAGGAACCTTGACAAATTTTACTTTTAATGAGAGGAAGGTTATACAACATTGCTGCCCATATGGTACTTCTCCATGACTATCCTTCTAATATGATGGATCATGAACTTTTTAACAAGTTTATGAGGGCTTACACATCATACTGGAAAAAAATTAGTCGTGCCAATGTAAAAAATGATTGCATTGCCACTTATAACACTGAAAAGAAAAGGTTGAAAACACTTCTAAGTGAGGTTGAGAAGGTAAACATCACCACTGACATGTGGACCTCCTCCCAAAGAGTATCATTATAGGATGATCACTTGCCATTTTGTGGATTCTAATGGGTTCCTCCAAAAAATGATTTTAAATTTTTGTAACGTGCCTCATCCATACTCGGGTGCTGTTATTGCAGATGCCTTAAAAGATTGCTCTACTGATTTGGGGCATTTTGGATAAAGTACTTACAATAACTGTTGATAATGCAAGAGCTAATGATTATGCCATTAGAATCCTAAAAGATGATTTTGAGTTGAAGGGTACTTTGCCTATTGGAGGGCTGTTGTTTCATGTGAGGTGTTGTGCACATGTTACCAATTTGTTGGTGCAAGTAGGGCTTGTAGAAATTGGGGACATTATATATTATGTGTGGCAAGGTATAAAATATTTAGTGGCTTATAAGGGGTGGTTGCATGTATTTAGTGATATAGCGAAGCGGTTGCAATCGTCTTGTAAGAAACTGATTTTAGATATTCCTACATGTTGGAACAGTAGCTACATGATGTTGGAGATTGCAACTAGGTTCAGAGAAGTGTTTTCCATAAAGTAGATCAGACTTTTCAGTGGGTGGTAAATCTTGAATAGTGGGCTAAGGTAGATAATGTAACCATGTTTTGACAGTCTTGTGACCAATGTTGTTTGTAGAAGTGACTACCCTTCATCCATTTTGTTTCTACCTGAGGTGTGGAGAATGAAAGAAATTCTAAGTCTTAAGTGTGTGGATATGAATGATTATATAAGATCAATGACAACTAATATGAGTGACAAATTTGATAAGTAATGGAGTGAATGCAATTTGTTGATGTCCTTATCTGTTGTGTTGGATCCAAGATACAAGATGAAGTTGATCAATTTTTGTTTTTCTATCATTTATCCAGGGCCTAATGTTGATTATCACATTAGTAATGCACTGAATGTTTTGAAAGATTTGTATGAGGTTTATGTTGCTACCTATAATTCATCTATCATGCAACAATCAGTTGAAGTCATTGCTAGTACTTCAATGCAGTTGTTACAGAGGTAGTTTCCAAAGTTTCTATTGGTAGATCAAGGTTTATGGAACATATTAGAAGTAGTGACATGATCCGGCCCATAAAAACTGATTTGGATGTTTATCTTGAAGATGATGTCTACATTTGTGATAAGAATGAGAATTGAGAAGATATTGAAGCAAACTTTGAGGCTTTGGGATGGTGGAAATTCAATGCCATAAAGTACCACATCTTATCTAAGATGACACGGGATATATTAGCTGTTTCAATCAGTATAGTTGCTTCAAAATCATCTTTCAGTGCTGGTGGTAGAGTTATTGCCCCCATAGAGCATCATTATTAACTAAAATTGTTTAGATACTCTTATGTGGTTCAAATTGGGTTAGAGCACTTCATGGCATTAAGAAAAAATTTGGAATAGCTGTAAGTGACATTATAATTAGTTAATTTAATGATTTACTAACTCATTTTTAGGTATAATTTCACCTTATTAACTTTGTGTTTGTTTTTGTAGAAAATGGTGGAAGTGGATTTGCCAACATTGCCGTGAATGTGATGATGTCAGGGATTCATTGTTTTTTGAAAAAATTGATTTCGTCTCCTCTTGTTTATTAAATATGTAATTTGAATGTTATATTGTTATGTATTAATTATTATACCTTTGTTGGAACTTGAAATCTTGGACAACTTGTTTTAAGCCAATAATAAATGCACGGAGACTTGGAGTTGAGGTAATATACTTTGTTCACTTTTCCTTTTGTTGTTTTCAAGTTGATTTATGGTTATTTGAACCTCTCTTGACTAGTTCATCAAAGTTCAAAGAACTTTGATTCTTTGACTAACTACATGCAAGGGAGTCAAATTATCTAACATTTTTTTGTTTGTTTATGATTCTGTGAATTCAGACTGGCAGACTGCAATGCATACCCTTCGAGTAAGAAACCTTCATTAAAAGTTGCCCCTTTTTGCACTTACTAGATTGGTATTTTTTAAGTTTTTAAGTAACTATAGTCTTAAGCTCTTCACTCTTGCATACTCGGCCTCTTGCTACTGTTTGCCTACTTTTGTGTTTTGTGAATTCAGTCTCATTTTTAGTGATTTCATATTGCCTAAATATCTATTACCGATTTCCTTTTCTTTGAGAAGTTTGGGTTGATTCTATTACTTATTGAGTTTTTATCATTTGAGACTAGTACAATAGTACATATCTTTCTTGTTAGCTCTTAATCTTATGATTTGATTGTAATTATTTGTTACCTTCCTGGATAAGATTTGGTTGGTTTTATTATAATTTGACATACATAATTTGGTCTTTCTTATATGTGTTTAGGCTGTTTAGCTGTAGTATTAGGCTATTAGCCTATATAAAGTGCATCAAGCCTCAACTTATTTTCATTATGCCCTCCTTTGTTTTTGGAGATCTAGTTTTTGAATAATCATTAAAAGGTCAATGCTAAAATTTTAATTACCAAATCTTAAGTGATAAAGCTCCCTTGACATCTTGCAAGGGGGTTAAAAACATCTAACAAATTTTTTTTTTCATTGAATGCAGTGATTGTGTGGGCATGTGGCAATTGCATGTGTCAACCGAAATTGATTTACAGTTACATTGTTGTAATTTAGTTGCATTTGGTCATCTGTGTAATCTTTTATCTCTTTTTTCATTTGATTATCTTAAATTGTTTATGTAACAAATTTATTTTCATTGAATGCGGAGACTCTGTATATGGCAACTGCAAGTGGCAAACAAAATTGATTTATTTTGACACTTTTGATTTAAGGGAAACTTCAGTTTAGCCCCTTGAACTTCCATGCGATTTGACAAATCTCTTAATGTGGACCAATTCGTCAAATTTTAAACGTTATATGATGTTTATACCCTTGACTTTTGTATAAAATTTCAACTTTTCCCTTAATTCCAAAACGTTTTTTTATTTAAAAAAAAAAAAACAAAAATTAGGGATACTTTGGTATTTTTAATGGCTAAAATTGAAGGAGGAGTCCACATTAAGAGCAATTGAAAGTTCAAGGGTCCAAATTAAGAGATTTGAAAGTTTGGAGGGGGGGTTGTCAAATCGTGTGAAAGTTTAGGGAGCTAAAATGAAGTTTTCCTTTTGATTTACAATGTAGTAATTTTATACGTATTTTGGTCATTTATGTAATCTTTATCGTTTTTTAGTTTGTAACTTTGTTCATTTGCTTTTCAGTTCTTTCATTGTAATTTGTTATTTAGATTCATTTTGAAGTTGCTTGTAATTTGTAATTTATGTTCATTTTGAAGTTTCCTATAATTTGTAATTTAAGTTCATTTTGAAGTTACTTGTAATTTGTAAATGCATCATGGCTAATGCTGATACAATATTTTCCTCAAGTATGTAGTTTTATGTCTTTCTTCAAGTGTTTTGATTCTTTTTGTTTTTTTTGTAAGTATAAGTGTTTTGATTCTACTGTCAATGAAAATTGCTATATTTTGTTTTTTGTTTTTTTTTTTTTCACACTAAACAAGCCTTAAATGAGCCGAGCCAAATATTTAAGGCTCGCGTGGCTCATTAACTAAGCTCGAGCTCAAGATAATTGGTTTGAAATGTTGTTGTAAAATTCGAGCTCAATCCGAGTCGAGGCACTCGAGTACTCAACTCGGCTTGAATTTTCCATTCTAGCAATCCCAAGTGTGATCCCGAGCCAATATACCTGCCCAACGAGTTGAGTTTGAGCATGGGTTTCCCAGCTCGACTCGTTTATATTCCCTCTCAAACAAGCCGATCCGGGATACCCAATACTTGGCTTTGCTCGGCTCGGCTCGGCTCGGCTCGGCTCATTTACAACCTTACTTACATACGATCTTTGTTGTGGTTTAGGTTTGACGTGTGGTTTAAAAGTGTAATTTTCAAATGTGCAATCGAAGATATAATTTTTTAAAATGCGGTAAAATTATAATTGATATTTAAAATTACAATTTAACTTTTAAAATCGACGATATAATTTTTTAAAATGCGGTAAAATTATAATTGATATTTGGCCATGCGATTTCATAGGTTAAAAGTTTATTTTTAAACAAAATCGTGGAAAGTATTTTGTTTGCAAGTGAGTTTTTAAAAACTAGTAGTTTGAAAATATGAAAAAAATCACGTTTTCAAAAATCAATTTTAAAGGTTGAATTGTAATTTTAAAAGCCAAATTTCAATTTTATCAAACATTTAACTGTATTTTTTAAAATTACATTTTTACTAACCAAGTTTTGATATTTATATTTTTTAAATTGCATTGTTTGAAACAAATGAACTAAACAGACCCTTATAAAAAAAAAACTTGCATAAAATGGTCGAAATAAATTTAATCCATACGGACCATACTAATAAAAAAATGAGATAGATCTTTCTTTTATGCAATGTAAAAAATAGATAGATATAGAAAAAAAATTGGGAAAATTCACTTTACCCTCTGAAGTTTCAAGAGTTTTTCAATTTGAACTCCAAAGTTTAAAAATTAGCAAGATATCTCTTTAATGTTTCAAAAATTTTCAATTTAAACCTTCTATTACTAATTTCCGTTAAATTGGACGGAAATTAAAAAAAAAAAGCATGAGAGTAATTATGTAATTTCATACATTTTCGTTCAATTTAATAAAAATTAGTAACGGAAGGTTTAAATTGAAAATTTTTGAAACATTAAGCGGGTAAACTATCAATTTTTAAACTTTGGGGTTCAAATTGAAAAATTCCTGAAACTTGAGGGAGTAAAATGAATTTTTCCAAAAAAAAAAATACTTTAGCTCATTGAATTATATCAATTTTTACATTTACACGTCTCAAAACTTTAAAAAGTGACATTATCATATTATCATTGTGTGTCAAATTAGACACTTTTATATTTTTCTTCCAAAAATACCCTTAAATTTATTAAATAAATCACCCATTTAGAAAAATTAAGATTATTTAAAAAAAAAAAAAAATGAAAACACCAAAAATGGGTGGCTTTTTTCATATAAAAAACTGAAAACACCTTAGTTGGACGCATGAAGTCCACGTGGTCTTCATTCAAGAATCCTATCAACATTTTTTCTCAAAAAAAAAAAAAAAAAAAAAAAAGGCAAGAAGAAGAGTAAAAGCCTTTTTCAAGACACAAAAGTGCATTGTACCGTCTGTACTGCTGGCGCCTGCTCGATCGACCAAGTGCTTTCGTTTTCAAATGACAATCCAAAAGCGAGAAACCGACCGCCAAGCATCAGATTTCCTGGTATGGCTAACGCTCCTTCATTTTCTGCTACTCTCCCAAACAACCTTTTGCCCTGCCAGTATTTCCTTGCTTCTCACTCTGCACCCATCATATTTCATGCAAAATCCCTGCTGTTCTCATCTCCAAAACCAAAAACCACCAGCACCCACATCGGACTATGCCCCAACAATCTCATTGCCAATGCCACCGCTCATTCCTGGAAATGGAGGACTAGAGTTTCCTTCTTTCCTGGTTTTTTAACTAAAGGCAGGGATGCTAAGAGCCTCAAGGAGGAACTTCACGCAGCACTAGTCCCTCTTGATAGAGGCGCTGGGGCTACTCCTGAGGACCAACAACTTGTAGAACAGGTGAGAAGTTGAAATCCTTTGACGGGTTTGCTTTATTCAACTCTTCTAGTTCCATTGTTTTCCTTTGTTTCCAGTGTAGTATTTAATATATATGGAGGCACAAGAGCAGAAAATTCTAGTCCTATTACTTGTTTTCTAGGTGGCTTAATGCGTATTTAATCCAATTGAACTCAACTACTATATATCATTTGCTTTATTCAAGTTCATAATAGTCTATGTATTTCTCAAGTAAACAACTTAAAAATGGTGTTTCTGGACTCGTTCTTTTTTCTTGATCAGATTGCTCGCAAACTTGAGGGGGTGAATGAAATAAAGGAACCTCTCAAGTCTAATTTGCTCAATGGAAAATGGGAACTTATATATACGACATCCCAATCCGTTCTGCAAACACAGGTGATGATACTTTGTTAATGTCTCTTCCTATTGTATGAAACTTGTTCTTGTACAATGGGCATAATCTTTCTATTTCAACTTCCTGGATTATGCACTGCTTGTAACTTTGTCTAGCACTTTATGCTGGTTGCTTGTTTTTAATGCATATGTACATGTGTAGATACACACAAAACATGATTTTGTTGCATTTGAGATCTCTATGTTAGGCACTTTGCATCCCTGTCCTCCATTTACTGCATAACATAGATTCCTATTTTGCAGTCTTTTGTTATCTTTCTGCTACACATGAAGAAGCTTAAATTGAAGAAAGTAACTTCTATGAGGTGGTGGAAGAAAAATGTAAAAAGAATTCATCCTCTTTTATATTTTCATGGTATAGTTGGTAGCATTTTCCAAATAGGAATTTAGATGAGTCACTTATATGGTTTAGAAAGGAAGAATATGATCCAAATTAAGTCCAAGGTTGATGCCTGTTGGTGTAATTTTGATCTTCGTTCTTTTATGCACCTTTTATCCAAGTAACTGAGGAAACTCTTGGTAGGGATATAGGTCTCTTAACATCTGAATTAATAGATATAGGTGATTGCGCTTTGTGTTCTATGATTTTACTTTTTATTTCTTCTTCTAGTTATTTTGCATCAATATCTTTTCTGTTATCTCTGGATTTTCTTGTGTTTGAATTCCTTTATACAGTGAGTCATGGTTGTTTGTGTGGGGAATATGTGCTACTTCAGTGGGGAATATCTTCTTTTTTATTCTTTTATTCTCTCTTATATATCACTCATTACTTATGGATTCATGAGGCAGAGACCAAAATTTTTAAGGCCAAATGGAAAAATATACCAGGCGATCAATGCGGATACTCTTAGGGCCCAAAATATGGAGACTTGGCCATTCTTTAATCAGGTGTTGCTTCTTATTTAACATCTGCTTTACATGGCTTGCTTATATGAATACCTTGCCCTGTCTTTACAGCTTTTAACTATTATTTAGGCAATGATGGTGAGTACTTAACTACTTGTTGAACCTTATTGGAAGATGCGATATGATGAGGATTGTAGTATGTGACCCTCAATGGGCTGCCATCTTTTTAAGTTTAGGCTGAAGATACAAGGAAGAAACTAAATATGATGGAGGGCTCTTAAAAGGAAGAGGGCCTTGCTTTGCTTTTGAAGCAAGTATATGAGCTTCCCTAGCCACGGATTTGCTTCCTTTATGATGCAAGAAAGCACAACCTCGGATGCAGCAACTCTGATGTCCTGAAGGAGAGAAATTTTTCCCATGAATTAAGTAGGGTGGCAATTAATAGAATCTACTGGATCTTCATTAGTAGTTTCAAGGATGACTTTAGATGGTAGCTATGTTTGTTGTGTCAAAGACATCATCTTAGGAAATTTTGGCAGTATCTAGTGGTTGGCAATCAATCTGCATGTGAGTTTTGCTGCAATTGGTGGCATTTCTGATCAGTTAGCTGTTGCAATTGGTGACTTATCCTGGTGAGGAGGTTAAGGGAAGTGAGTCGTTAATAGTCAATCCCCTTGCAGTTGCCTTTCTGTGGTTGAAAAATAGGGAGTGTCTCATTTGATGTCTTTAGACTCGGTGGTTGAGAGGGTGAAAAATTTGTCATGTATTAGGGTTTTCGTGGAGGGTCTTGAAGAGAAAATGTTGGTGTTACGTGAATACGTAATGGGGATAGAATTTAGGTTCTGAGGGAACCTAGACCTTAGATTCTGAGGGAACCTAGACCTTTTAGATTTTGAGGAAACCTAAAATCCTTTTCAAATACAAGGTTTGTGATTAATTTTCTGATTCCTTTTTATTAAAATATCATCCTTTAAATAAGAACATTACAATGAAAATTTTCTAATTAATTTTCGCATGTTTATCTCTAATCTAAAAATATTGATAACAAAACTAATCTAAATTAATCTTAAATGAAATCTAATTCATATTAAATATAAGTCTACTTTATCACTATGTTACTTCCGTAACGGTTGGCTATGTTTACTGCGATTGAGTCAAGTCAACATCAGAATGGATTGGCTAGTGCTCCAGATTTATGTTTTAAGTCAAAGAACTGAGGCAACTGTGAATTAAAGAGATTGGTTTGTTCAGTTAATTATGACATAAAGGGAAGTCACTATAACTTAGTGAATGGAATGGGGAGGGGTCTAATTACTCCTTATGAAACCTAAGATTGTATCATGAAATGTTGAGGATTGAATGAGAGGGATAAAAAGTCGAGTATTAGAGGTCTTCTTAGTTATTGGAAGGCTGATATTTTTTGTTTACTAGAGACAAAATTGGATTATATTTCTACAGAGGTGATTTGTAGTTTCTGGGGTTGTCAACATGTAGATTGGTCATATTTGGGGTTGAGAGGGGCTTTAAAAGGGATATGTTAATGTGCGATAGGAGTGTGGTGGAGAAGATTGAGGATTGTGTGAGGAATATTTCGGTAGCGTGTCCTTTTAGAACTATTATTGATAAATTTTAATGGGCATTTGCGGGTGAACATACTTAGGCTCAACTCTATTAAGCTTGGCTTGAATATTAAATAGGCCGTTCATGAACATGAAACTAGGATCAATATTAAACTATATATACTCGTATAAACTCGGTTCGGCTTGGTTAATATTCATGAACAAGCTCGTATAAAGCTCGACTCGCTTGTTAGGCTTGACTAGTATATATATATATATTAACAAAACTAACTTATATAATATATTACTTATTAACTAACAATAGTCTATATACTTTTTTTTTTTTGACATGTCCACACAAGAGGGGGGGAGGGGGGATTCAAACTAGTGAGTTATATAACAATAGTCTATATACTTGTACTTATATAGTTATACGTTATAAATTATAAGTGTATTCACTAATTTATGTTATATGTTTATTCATTAATATATCATGGGCAGATTTTTAATTTAGAATAGTTAGTATAATAAAGATTTAAAGATAAAAGAAAAAAATGAATAGATATTATGGTCAACCATTAGGGAGTTATGGGGTGGGATTAATGATGAGTTTAAGTTCCATCTTATTAGTTGGAACAAGGTATGTTCTCCGATATCAGAGGGAGGCTTAGGGATCCGGAATTTGCGTCTGATGAACAAGGCGTTGTTGGGAAAATGGTTGTGGAGATTTGCTCATGAGAAAGAGGCTTGGTGGAGGAAGATTCTAGTGGCAAAGTACGGCGAGGTTTGGGGTGGTTGGCGATCCAGGGAGCCTAGTGGTTCGCACGGGGTGGGGTTATGGAAGAACATTAGCAAGGGGTGGAGGTCGTTTCATTGCCAGATTAGATTGGTTCCTGGGTCTAGGTCCAATATCAGGTTTTGGGAGGATATCTGGTGCGGTGACAGGTCTCTCAAGGATGCTTTTCCTGGACTTTTCAATATTGCCACCAATAAGGATGCGTCTATTGCGGATAATAGGGAGTGTTTAAATGGCTCTGTGCAATGGAATATTTCCTTTATTCGCAGGGTTCATGATTGGGAAGTGGAGGTCTTGGCCTCTTTTTATTCTCTCTTGTACTCGTACTTGATGCGAGGGGTAGGGGAGGATAGGATGTGGTGGAACGATTCAAGAAAAGGAAAATTTGAGGTCAGATCTTACTTTAGAATCCTTGCTTCCAAAGATCATTCCCCTTTCCCTTGGAAGAGCATTTGGCGTACCAAGGCTCCTTCGAGAGTGGCTTTTTTTGCGTGGACGGCCGCGCTTGGGAAGATTCTAACCCTGGACAATGTTCGGAAGAGAGGTATTATTGTGATTAACCGTTGTTGCATGTGCGAATCGGATGGGGAGTCAGTTGACCATCTCTTTCTTCACTGTGGGGTTGCGAGTACCTTGTGGAACGCTGTTTTCTCTCGGTTTGGTTTGTGTTGGGTGATGCCTGGGAGCGTCAGGGGTTTGTATGCTTCCTGGTGGGCGGGTGGCAAGTCCAGTAGCGCTGTTGTGTGGAAGATGGTTCCTCTGTGCCTTATGTGGTGCATCTGGATCGAGAGAAATGCTAGATGTTTCGAGGATTCGTCTAGAAATATTGAGGATCTTCTACACTTTTTCTTGTATACCCTCTTCACTTGGACCGTTGGATGGCTAGCGCCCTTAGTGATAAGCTTCCCTGATTTCCTTTCTATGTTCTCTTCTTCTTTTTCTTCCTCTTAGTCGCTCTCTTGTATACTCCCTGTGTACTAGGGTTGCGCCCCTTTGCGCCTTGATAATATATCTTTACTTATCAAAAAAAAAAAACCATTAGGGAGTTTTAAAACACAAAAAATATCTATTCATTACATGGATATGCTCAAATGGGTCATGTAACAATTTTAAAAAGATTTATTAATGATTTGAGTCATTGAAAAGAGGGAGCTCGTGGGGTTGTCTTGGGGAGGTGAAGACAAAAAACTTCGGGACCTTTTTTCCGTCATTGAAAAGAGGGAGCCCGTGGTTGAAGCTTCTGCTCCTAAGGTTAAGGGGATGAGGGAGCTTAAAAATCTGGATTGCTCCATCTCTCCGGTGAAGGGCCAGCGTTGGCGGGGTTTTTTGGGGTCGAAAAATGCATTTTTCTTTCCCCACTGAGGTGCACTAGGATTCCCTCTGAGGTGCACTAGGGTTTTTCTTGGGTGTTTGGTTGGGTTCCTTGTATACTTTCTTGTGTACTTAGAGGTTTTTCTGGGTTTTTGGTTCATTAGGGTGTTTGGTTGGGTTTCTTTGTATACTTTATTGTGTACTTAGAGATGCATTGCGCTTTTTTGATATATACTACATTACTTATCAAAAAAAAAAAAAAATGATTTGAGTCAAATAGGCTGTGTTTAGGTCAACCAATATGACCTTTTTTTTAAATGGGTTATGTGGGCCGAGTCGGGTCAACCCATCATGACCTGTTTGTTTATCAAACGGGTTAAACAGGAAGTGTCGTGTCCTTCGATTATTTAAATGGATTATGTTGGGGTTTAATAGTTTGACTTGTTTAACTAAACGGGTCGTGTCAAGGTTGACATTTAATGAGTTGGTGGTTTGACACGAACCCGACTTACGAACCTGTGTTGCCAGCCTTGCCCTACTAAAGCCCCCAAACTTATACTTCATTTGCATTCAGGCCACTGAACTTTTAAAAGTGATACTTGACCCCCTTCAACTAGGTAGTGGTTATGATCGATTCGATAGAAAGGAGGGAATAGTGTGTATTTTTCGTTGGGGATTTCCTGGAAAAAATCGTCGCATCTTACTTCAATTCCTTATGAAAGACATCCAGTCCATCAGAATAGAAGTTAAAGAGGGTATTTATGCTCGTCGTGTCCTTTATATGGAAATCAGAGGACGTGGGGCTATTCCCTTGACTCGTACTGATGAGAATTTGACTCCACGAGAAATTGAGCAAAAGGCTGCTGAATTGGCTTATTTCTTGCGTGTACCAATTGAAGTATTTTGAAAAATGAACTGAAAATAGTGAATGCTTTTTTTTTTTCAAAAAAATTGATATTTTGATAGAAAGAGAGTTCTTTCCTTTCAAAATCTGAATAATATTCATTACTTGAAGGGGCGCTTTTGTGCATTTATTTATCAGAAGGAGGCACTTTCTTCGAATTTTAGCAAATGATATATTTGAAAACAATATCTTTAATTCGAATTGGAAGTGCGAATTTGAATTTGAAGTGGACTCTTTCTTATTCTGTATTATTTCTAAATTCAAGTACTAACCACTGAATCATACACACAAAAAAAAGCAAGGAATAGATTCATGGGCTCGATGACTTGTAATAGAAGCTATCCTTGATATGAATATTAGTTAATATCATATGGAGTCGACGAATGAGAATGAGGCGAGTTCATTAAAAATTCAAAGACGAAAAAATGGCAAAAAAGAAAGCATTCATTCCCCTTCTATATCTTGCATCTATAGGATTTTTGCCCTGGTATATCTCTCTCTCATTTACTAAAAGTCTGGAATCAATTCATGCAAGTTTTACCCTTTGCTAGCTTATGGCATTAACACGAACATGTTAATTTTTGAATTGAAATGCCAAAATTACCCTTAAAAATTATTATTTTAAAAAAGGTGATGTTTCAGCCATCAGGGAGTGTGGCTTGGCCACCCCTTTTACCAGTGTGGGGGTGGTTCAACCATTGCTTCACCAATTTTTGGGATGGCCAATTTTGGAGGTGGTTGAACCAGTCCCACAGCCTTTTGGTTCGGTCCCTTATCGAGTCAGAGGCGGGCGGGTGGGCGTCTGGGGGGCCATAGCTATAAAATGTTGATTTGATGATTATTTTGCTGCTCTTTGGTCTCTGACTTGACATTTTGGTGCGATCTTTTGCACGTTTATTATAACTTCATCCTGTTGTACAGCTCATGATCAAGCTTAAGGTCAATCTGTCAATTTTTGTGCAGGTCACTGCTAATTTAGTCCCTTTAAACTCAAGAAGGGTGGCTGTTAAATTTGACTTCTTCAGGATTGCTAGTCTGGTAGGTAATATCTTTCAAAATATAAACAATCCTTTTTTGGGTAAATTGGTAAGCATATGCTCAATTTGGCTTTTATCCTCTTTGATTCTAAACTTAGTGAAATTACAGAAATATTATTTTACTCATCACAAAGTGCATCTGATATTTTCTCTCTAACACATGCCCATAGATACTTGAACATTATACTAGCCTACAGAAACACTCAAGGAGATTATATATAGAACATGTGCATCATTTAATCTATTAGTAAGTGAAGCTCATCAAGGGAAAGCTTAGCAACTGCTTACGTGCTTTTAAGTTGAACCAAATGCAACTAGAAACTCATATTTAGATCTTGAAAGACAAAACAACAATCCTCTCCTTGATGAACTCAAATTGAAATCCTTCTAACCCAAGATTATTGTAGTATTACCTGTGTTGAGAGGTTTAAATGAGAAGAAAATAGAGAAAGAGGAGGTGTGATCACTCTCACGTGGCCTCTCTCACATCTTGTTATGTATATTTTAAAGTTTAATACATAGACCAAAATACCCCTATAACAAATCCCTATCACCAACTAATTCTTCTAACCCTAACCAACTCTTCTAACATCTCCCCGCTTAAGCTGGAGCATATATATTGTATAAGTTCAGCTTGGAACAAATAAATTCTAACCGATTTCGACATAAAGATTTTGTAAATATGTTAGCTAATTGGTCTCCAGACTTCACGAATGGCATAGATATATCTCCATTGTTATCTTATCTCGAATAAAATGACAATCAACCTCAGTATGCTTGGTTGTTTGATGAAACATTGGATTAGACGCAATATGTAGAGCAACCTTGTTATCACAAAACAATAGAATTAGAGTAGGAGCTGAGAATCCAATCTCCTGGAGAAAATGTTTTAATCACATCAATTCACTTGTAGTATGAACCATAGCCTTGTATTCTTGCTTTAGAACTAGACCGTGCCACTATTGTCTGTTTCTTACTTTTTCAAGTGACAAGTTTACAACCTAAGAATGTACAATATCCTGTAGTAGATCGTCTGAGGGGGAATCTTCACAATATGCATCGGTAAAACCTTCTACCTTGAAATATTTGTTCGGTTTATACAATTTCCAAAAACCATGAGCTCTATTCCATTATTGAATAATACGAGTAACAACTTCCCAATGTGAAACCCTAGGAGCCTCCAAGATCTGACTAACAATACTAACTGCATATGAAATATCTGGCTTGGTGATGGTAAGGTTATTCAACTTTTCAAATACACGAATTCCAGGATCTTAAAATAATTCCCCCCTTCATCTATAGTAATTTCTGATTAGGATCCATTGGAACCTCAATAGAACAAGCATCCAGAAGATTTATCTCTTCTAACAGATTAAGTACGTACTTTCTCTAAGATAAATTGATAACTGTATGAGATCTAGCAACTTCAATATCCTGAAAATATCGAAGTTTGCCCAAATCCTTTGTATGAAACATCTATTGTAAAAAATTATTTCAATCAAGCAATGCCTCCAGAATCATCTCCAATAATCACAATATCATCTACATATACCATAAGCAGGATATAGCCTGCACTTGTATGTAAGTGAAATACAAAATGATTTGTCTCACATCTCTCGAGACTAAACTTCAATACCGCCTCAGAGAATTTTTCAAACCATGCCCTTGGTGACTACTTGAAACATGCGAAGCCTTTTCTAACTTACAAAAAAGACCCTAATACTCCTGAGCAACAAACCTAGATGGTTGCTGTATATAAAATTCCTCATGTAAGTCCCCATGCCAAAATGCATTTTTGAAATCCTATTCAAATAAAGGCCAATCGAGATTAGTAGCCAAAGAAATAAGTCTAGGTATAACCCTTAGCAACCAAACATGCTTTCAATCTTTCAATAGAGCCATCAAGGTTTAACTTATCAATGTAAACCGATTAGTGTAAATCCATTTGCAACCAAAAGTTTGTTTATCAGGTGGAAACAAAACAAGCTCCTAAGTCCCATTCTGATGCAAGGCCTCAATTTCCAATTTCATGGCCCACCTTCAATTAGAGTCAAGTAAAGCATCCTGCATTGTCTTGAGAACAGACACACTAGAGATGGTAAATAAAGCAAGAGAATGAAGGAAACAAAGAACTAGTAGTTACAAACTGACTTCTAGGTTGGTGGGAAGTACAAGAATGTTTACCTTTCTGCAAAGCAATAGGCATGGAATTTGATGTAGGCGAGGACACGAGATCTAAATACGGTAAGGATGATGGCGGAGGCACAAGAGCTAATGGTCGAGAGCGACGCATATAGACCTTGAGTGTAGCAGATGAGTGTGTGGGCAACATGTTTGGATGAGAAGGTGAGATAGACTCATATAGCGGTGGAATTGGGAACAAAATGTATGCGACATCAAGCTTAAGAGTAGAATCACCCAAAGAAGTAGCAGTAAGAAAATAGGGCGCAAACTCAACAAATGTGACATCAACGCTAGTGAAGTAGCGTCGAATAATAGGTCTATAGCAACGATATCCCTTATGGATTGTGGAATAACCAAGAAAGAAACATTTAGTAGCATGAGGATCAAGCTTATTAGAACCAGGACCCAAATTATGAACATAACAAACACACCCAAAATTGTTCAATGGCAAGGAGAACGAGGATGAAAAAGGAAATAAGGGAGACTGAGGAGAGGTGCCATCTACGACCAAGGAGGGCATTCAATTAATGAGATAACAAGCAGTGAGAATGACATCGGTCCAAAATTGTTTGGAGACATGCATATTAAATAAGAGGGCACTTGAAACATCCAATAAATGACGATTCTTGCACTTGAAACTCCTTCCCCACCGACCTCAAACATAACTCCATTACTTTTGAACGTTTTTTAACAACTCCTGAGCTGATCGTAATTTCAGCATCAGACCTCCCTCCACTAATACCAATCAGTTCTTCATTATTGTCTGTGCAACACTCAAACGTAGAAACTGTTTCTTTCAACATCTTTTGAACAATATTCAAGCTTGCTAGAATTACATTATAAATTCCTTTGACGCCGGAACAGCCACACTGAAATTTTTTCTGCTAGGTATTCAACATTCCCAACCCCATTTAACTCCAAGCTCATGTCTAATATGCTATTTGTTAGCTTCCTTTTTAAGCGACAAAAAGAATATCCTTCACCGACTGAAAATTAAAGGTTCCATTCAAAACAGACATTTTTGAACCTTCATCTCTAGCTTGAACAACATGATCTTCGGGCGATAATTGTGCCTCTTTCCTTCCAAAAATTTCCATAGCCTTCATTGTCTGTTTTCCAAGAATGCCCATAATGCCCCTACTCGAATGCTCTCTTTTCTAAAAGTGCCATTTCCCTTCAAGTACCTCCGCATATGAATGTTGTGCATGGTTCACCGTCGACAGCAACACTGGGTTATTACTAGGCATCTCCCTATTCCTGCTCCCACTTGCAGCTTTCTACTCAAGGTGATTTGCCAACTGCCTCATATGAGAGAAGCAATTGCACCAGTCACTTCCTTCTCGATCCTCTGAAACTATGATAAAACTATGCCGCCCTCCACCACCATATTCTGAAAGCTACATAAACCTTTTGTGATTGTTCTTTCGTTGCTCCATAATGTACGCTGTATTTCCATGTCGAAAGGTACTCCAAAAGTCTCTCAAATAATCTCTTTTAATCAACGCTTCCATTGAATTCATCGGCCAAAACACACTCGACCTGCCTAGAACCACCGCTCGAAAAATACCTTTACTTCTATCTGCGAAACGAACACCATCATTCCCAATCTCATATTGAATCTCATAAGATTTTGTTTCAACATAGAAATATCCCAAGTAACCATCGCTCAATTACGAAAAACAATAAACAACAAAAAGTCCAGAGACGAAAACTTTGTTGCAAACTCTCACACGGCAAAACTCACCTTCACGCACCGACACTTAAGAGGGACCAATGCTTAACAAATGAGATTCTTAAATTCAAGAAAAAACATCATGGGTCTATCATGCCTGAATAGACCAAAGATGAAAATTCCATCAAAACTCAAAAAGAAGTTTACACCTTGTTGGTTAGTACAAAGACATGAAATCTCAAAGCGATGCAAAAGAAACTACATCTCCTGATGCCCACATCTAAAGCTCTCATTGCTCCCAAAG
>NC_081541.1:23590884-23608384 GCF_901000735.1 Corylus avellana | reverse complement strand
CAGTAACTTTCTATAATTACTCAATTTTTGTGTTCTTGTTCTTAAGAAGAAAGGAAATTATATCTACCACATTTCAAAAGTTGGATTCCTGTATTCATTTTAATATGGTTCCCTAACAAAACACTATACATATGAGTGTCAGTTGCCATGCCTTCCAATTGACATTCTAGAGAAGGTGAATCGAAGATATGCATTATTGATTACAAAGTATAGAAGCCTTGAAAAAAATCTAATGTCTTAGAAACCCAGGGCATATTGTAGTATGGTGGAAGATTTGATATGTATATATTGTTAGTTTGGGATTGGCGAAGAACACCACACATACAACAAAATACAAATGTCTATACAAGATGTTAAATCATCAATTTTCCTAAAAGTTTAAGCTGATAGGAAGAGACACATTTAATCATTTATTCGCTTCTTTAACACTCCCTCTCACTTGTAGACTCAAATTTTCTTTTTATAGGTGAGACCCAACACATAGAATATTTAATTTAAATGAGGGTGAATGATGGAGACAGGGTTTGAACTCATGATCTCTTCTCTAATACCATGTGAAATCACCACTTTTATTAAAAGTTTATGTTGATAGGAAGATATACATTTAATCATTTAATCACATCTTTAACACAAGACAACAAGATTTGAAGTGTTTGGCTAACTTTATACCTACTACTATTCGCCATATGGATTATAAACATTCAATTAACCCACATTAACATCATTCAGAAACACTCACAAACTCACAAATTCAAACCAAACAAAAACTGATTACATCCAACTTATGCATGCGGGCATCTTTCTGCCTTGAAACACAAACATCTTTTAACCTCCAAAGGGTGCCGCAATATGCGGATGTTTCAACACAAGCATCTTTTAAACTCAAAAGCACTACCAAACCACTCCATATTCCTGAGCAAACCACTTTGGGCCAAAGTCGACAAATCCTTAAAAGCAATACTTATATACTGTCACCAATTCTTCCATTTAGAGTAATTACCAAATTACTTCATTTTAAAGAAAAACGCTTTCTTTTAACGCCGAGGAAGCTCAAATACGTAAAGGAGTTGAAATTAATTTGATGCAATTTATAACAAATTTCCACCTTAATCAAATTCCATCAAGTAAACCTTATCTTTATCGCTTTAGCTCCACCTGAACCAAAGCACGCACTATCCAAACAAGACGGCCATATTTTTCACAACTAAAGCCAAACTTGATTATGTTCTTATTGAACTGAATGCAAACATGCATCAAACATCATATTTTCTTGAATTACAGCATGATCAAACCTTGAGCTCTGATACTAGTTTACTGTAACAATAGAAACATGCGCACAAAGACAATCATATTTGACGTGGTTCAACTAATTTCTTGCGTACATCTATGGACAATGCTAACCAAATTCCACTATCAGGGATACAGATTACAAACACTCAAGACTAATTTTCATAAATCTCATACCTAATCCCTCACAAACTTTACAAGTCCAAATCAACCCAAATCCTTTACACCAAAATCTAATACCCAACTCACGCACTGCGCATCTTTTAGTCCCAAAAATTGTCTCTTATAGAATCAAAAGAACTAATGCATCCTTCCTTACATGTGAGGAGACCAACTGAACCGAAACCACCAATCTTTAGAAGCAATAAGTATTTATAGACTCTAATTTTTATTCCTTAATGAACAAGGAATACCATTTAGTTTCTTTGACAAGGAAAAAGCTTTCCTTTCCGGACCAAGAAAATTCAAATAAGTAACTAGTGAAATTATGAATTTGAGGCAATTTACAACAAATCTTCACCTTCAATTTTATCAAGCAAATATTTTCTTCCACATTAGCTCCATCTTAATTCAAGCAATCATTCTCCAAAAAGATGACCATCTTTTCTTCAACTAGAACCAAACGCACGTGCCTTTATCAAACCAAGTGCAAACGTGAACCAAACAAATCTTCTCTCGAATTATTGTAGGATCAAACCTTTGCTCCAATATATCAATACATTGAAATAGTGGAACTTTCGATACTAATGTGTTGGAGTTTCAGATTAGTGAAGCATACTACACAAAGAATAAAATAGAAATCTCAATCTCCACACAAAACAACAAGATTTAATGTGGTATGGCTAATACAATGCCTACATCCACAGGTATGCCTACCAGATTTCACTATCAATAATGCGGATAACAATACTTGATTAACTCACACAAACCTTACAAACCCGAATGAGCTCAAATCCAGTTACACTCACACCTCAACCCAATTCTCACACACATGAATTTATTAGCTCCAAAAATCATGAAGCATCTTTCAGCCTCCAAACAACCACATGCTTGTTTGTAGGTGTCAATTCTTATTCCTTGTGGATAAGGAATGTTAGTTACTTCTTTGACATAGAAAATGCTTTCCTTTCATATCCAAAAAATTGAAATATGTAACTAAGTTATTGGAATTTAAGGCAATTTATAAGTCGTACAAATTGTCTTACCTGCCTGTACAACCTTAGTCTGTATCAAAAGATCAAATTCTGGGTTTCATATGATTATATTAACTTTGAATTGCATGCATTTTTTCTCAGTATTTTACTTTTGCCAAATTCGAATTTCCTTTTTGCAGAATATCAAGAGGTGATAGAGGGAACCTATTCATTTTGAAAATGGTGGATCCATCATATAGAGTTCCTCTTTGATGTAGTTTTTTTCTTCTAAAGAATGATTGTTGAGCTGCCTCTGCTGACAGTGAAGTTAAGGACTTTGAAGTTGTGTTTATCAATGAAGAACTGTAGCTAGCTAATAAAGAAGAATCAATTCTAACTGCGACCCAGGAGTTGAAACCCCTAAAACTAATATTTTCACACTATATGGAGAAATCATCCAAATATTTAATTATTTCCTGTGTGGGATGGGGAGTTTCGGGAATGTGATCTCTCTTTAAAAGTACGTTTCTTTGGTGTTGATTTTACAAAGATGTGCTCTGATTCCTGGTCTCTTACACCTTGATGTTCCACTAATTGAGTAGGTCAGCCCTCTGGCTCATATGGACAACTTGCTAAGCTTGTGGACAAACCTCTGGCGTCTAAGGGTATTTTCTATTTCTTTTAAAAAATAATTAGGCTTATTCGGAAACTTTGAAAATACTTGGAGTTGCTACTCACTTTTATTTTTTAACTCCATAGGAAGGGTTTGCTTAGCTTACATTCATTAAAGATAAGTTCAGATGTCAAGTTAATCCATATGTAGGTATGATGCATCCATGCTTGTCTGATAAAATTAACAGCTTACTAAGCTAGGGAAACTTTAATATTTAATTATTCTCTTGCGGACATGCATTGTAATTAAGCAAAGTTATTACAACAGAATTAATCTCAGAATTCAACCTTGTTCTCAAATAAAATCTTGATGTCTCAATTGCATCAATCTTCAGCCTATAGTTTTAAAATTATGATGATTTAAATTCTCAATTATCGTTATTAATTTGAAGTATAAGTGACATGGGAGCATCCACACCATCTGACCTACCAGAAGTCCAAGTGTGACAGTCTCCCTCCAATGGACCTCAAGCTCGTTTGAACCAACTTTGACTCAGCCTTTGGTTTAAGCCAACTAAGTTACGGTTTGAACCACGACTAACGAGATATGATACAAACTTTGAGTAGAACTCACATTTGAAAACTAGCTTGCAAGGAGAGGATGCCCAAAAGCTATATATATATATATGATTAAGATTATACTTAAGCCATGTAGGGTGCTTAATGTTTGGATTTAGATTAGCAAATTCCGTGTCCAAATAGGCAAATTGTTAGAATATGTTAAACTTGTAAGCTTTGGATGTAATTTGGATTTTTGGGTGTAAATTAGCCTCCGTTCACTAGGCCGTTTAGTAGAAGGTTTGAACGGTTGGCTTTAGAGACATTTGTTCTATACACAGTTTGTTGAGATATTCGAACGAGTTACATCATTGAGAAACCCAAGAGCACTGTTTGGTGCTCCATTCGCTACGGTGGCTGAAATGTTTGCTGCATTGAAGAACATGAGAGTAGCGTTGGTTGGTTCATTTGCTGAATCATTCGAACGGTTGTTAGCTGATCCGTTTGGAGTGTCGCTCGTTGCTTGGTTCGAACACGCCTATCTTCCAAAGTCAACTATTCGGTAAAACATTCTTTGGGCTATCTAAACGGCGCCATCAAGACTACGATTTAACCTAGTTTGTTCGAACGATGAGTTGGTATTGTTCAATGCCACCTCAGAATTTCCTTATTTAAGTCTCTTAATTGCTCTACTAAACCTAGTTTTATGAGACTGTAAATAGGCCTCTCAATGTACAATTTTAAAAAAACTAAGAGTCTAGATTTTAGTGTGCTAATAATTCTCTCTTAAACTTATTTTAGTTAAACCACACAAATCTTTTTTTCCCAAAAAGCCTCAAGCCACCGAAGTTTCAAGATTGTAAAAGGAAATCAAGTAGAATAATTGTTCAGAGGTTCTATAAGAACTATTACGGTAGAGGCCTTGGTAAGTGTGTTACTTGTCTAGTGTAAGGGTGTGTCAGCTTCAAATGTTTTGTAAGTATTAACAACTTGTAATCTCTTTATTCTTCTTCTATATGGGATTGATTTCTTGGGTTTGGCTACCATAGAGTGATTTTACTTTTGAAGAGTTCTTCGAAAGGTTTGTACTTTGTCTCCAAAATCTTTGCTTTTATTGTTTTAATGAATTGCTTGATTTTGATATTCAGATTTGTGGTGTTAGAATTGAAAGTTGATAGCTTTATTAATCTTTGTTGTTGTTAAGATTGAAATATTCTTTATTTAGCATCTTGATGGTCTAAACTAGCGTTTTTCACTTAGGGTCGTAATATAAAAATGATGCTTGGAGTTTCTTTGGCACATTTAGCTTAACCTTTGGGGTTAACTTTATCTTTTTACATTTCTTGTCGTGTATTTTGTGATGTAGCCTATAGGAGGTATCTTTTGAGTTTTGTTGAATAAGTAGTTGAATTCATGAAAAGCTTAGTATTTGATTTTGAGGATAAGAAGTTTTTCTCAACTGGCTTGACTTTCGAGTGGTGAGCATGTCTCATATCTGTATCTCTTGTTGTGATTCTCTTGAAGTGGTTAATAGGTTTTCCAAGTCTGGATTCTTTAGGTGGATTTATCTAAGGTTGCAAGTTATTTATCTTTATTTGTTGTTATTGTTCAATTAGTTGTTCTTAAGCGGGTTGAGACCCTTCACCTTAAAAGTTGCAAACTTTAGGGTGTGTTTGGGATCTTGGAGTATTTTTGGTGGTGTTTGGATTGTGGCTTTTGGTACTAGGTGATAAAGTTTTATTTTTTATTTTTTATTTTTTAATAAGGAAAATGTTACAGGGAAGGATTCTTCCCACTACTACTCCGAATAGAAGAAGTGGGTGATCCTAAAAACGAAAATGGGGTGGGCTCTCCAACAATAGATCCAAAATAAACTAAAACAACATATAAATAATTACAATAGTTAGGAAATTAGTCAAACAAATGACCCGGTCCTCTCAAGGGGCAGCATAAGGCGGTTACAGAAGCAAAATTGGCACAAATTAAGGCAAGTCTATATGAACCCTTATTTGAAACTAGCACCAACTACTGCAAGGAGGCTGAAACCGAAAATGCATTGTCATAGTCTAATGTAGGGATTGCTGGAAAGAGAGGAACCAACACAAATTCGAATTCAAAAATCTCTACGAAAGGATCAAAACACCAAAAACCAAGAAGACAGGAGCCCACTAAATCAATAAGCAACAAACAACAACAAAAAGAGCAGCAAAATACAAGGAAAATAATAATACAAAAAAAAAAAGTAGGAAAAAAGCTCATTGAACAGCGGCTAGAACAAAGGACAGGGCAGATGGAGGTTGGCGGGAGAGCTTCTGGTAGTAGCTTGAAGAACACGCAGCGGTGTGTGAGATCCATGTGGCGGTGTTTGATGACCACGCAGCGGCGCGTGGTGGTTAGAACAAGGTGATGAAGATTTCGACAGGAAGCTAGGAGGATGGGGAAGACCTTGGTGGGGAGCGTCGTAGTAGTGGAGGAACGGAGGCTGGCATAACTGCTCTAGGTGGAGGGGAAGAAGGGAGGAAGGAGAATGCAAAGTCTCTCCCTTCTCCCCCAGAAAGAACCACAAAAGGGCGGAGGGAAAGCCTCACTGAGGAGATGGAAAATGCAGAAAAAGGAAGAGACTTCTCTCGAGAGGCACTGAGGTTGACTTCTCGGTGATAAAGGTTGAAACTTGAAGCTTTGTTGTGATATTGGCGTTGTTGGTGCGAAAGCTTGGATCTTTGGTGTGTTTGGAAGCTGTACTCTTGTTGTTTGCTCATTGTTCACCTGTTTGAATTTGTCTAGCAACATTAAGAAACTCGAGGAAGCTGCATTTAGAGACATATTAGCTCTAAAAAATCTCTTTCACGTGATTGCCATACAACTATAATCGCTTGGCAGTGAAAAGCAACCCTTAGCTTTTTTTTTTTTTTTTTTACAAGTACCCCTCCAACAATTGATTTTTACTGTCACAACATCAAATTGTATGAAGTCATATAACAATATACTAAATAACATTACTTAGAAAAAAACTCATATAATAACTTATTCATCCTTAAAAACTTTAACAGATAAATATAGTCTAATGAAAATGAATGGCTTTGTTAGTTTCTTGCACTTAAAACAATTGGGCATTTACGTGAACGGCTTTTCTAATGCAAATATATGTCTTATGTGTAGTTTACATGAGGTTTTTTTTTTTTTTTGATTAACCTATTCAATAAGGGTTTGTATTCAAGCAATTGAAAATTCAAATTTAGTTTGAAAACAATATTAAGGGTTGGGGTCTATAATGTAGTCAACCCTATGGTTTATTTAAGAGGAATGGTGACTTGGCTTAGATTTATATTATTGGTGGTGTATGATTTAGAGTAATGTCCCCCAAAATTGACGTGTCTTTTAAAATTACCATTAGATTTGTGATAGACTACTCTTAAATTTTGATACAATGGTGATTTTAAAAGCTAAGTCAATTTTAGGAGAAACATAAGGAGGATATGGGATGACATTTATAATTACTATATGATTTATCTCTGATATTCATCCCAATTTCAAGCTCGTCCATTGAAAATTTCACGTGTTAAATTGGTTTATTCATCCACCATGTTGCTTTTTCCTTTTTCTATAAAATCTTGGCCTTTTTGCTTCAAAGTCTAGCTTGCATCAATCGGTTGGCCCGAAATTGTAATCACCCCTTTGAGTGAGATTTGGCTTAGTCATTAAGGGAAATTTCAGTTCGAGATCTTTCTAACACAACTAGTCACGTTCAAACGAAACTAATTTGAATGAAACACTTCTTACTCGAACGAAATGCTAAAGTTCGTGCATGTAGTAATAAATTGGGCAAAACTTTAGCTATAAGTATCAGAATCGTGCATATAATCCCAATCTGAAAGCTTTCTTTGGTCCGCACATCGTGGCCACCAACTTATGTTCGGTTTGAGTCATTTTCAAGCCCAAAATCTACTATTTCCCTTTCGAATATATATATTTTAAGTTATTTTCAGCCATTTTTGGGAAATATTTATTTCTTTGGGGCGGCTAAGTTCTCTTTTCCCTATTTGCAATCATCTCTTTCCTTAAGGATTTTCTTCCACCTTAAATCTTAAGTTTCTACTTACTTTCATACGCAGTCAAAACATCCTTAATTCTGCACAATGTCAAAACATATACTTTATTTATTATAATTATTACAACATAAAGGGCATAGTATCTGCCGCCATATACTTTTTTTTATTTTTTTTATTTTTTCTAATTAAATAAGAAAAATGATTATAAGGGGGATCCTGTCCCAATATCAGATTTAGTTTATGCCTCCTTTGGAACAAGTTGGTACACCCTTGCCTGAGTAGTCAGTTTTCTGGTCAGTTCTTTTTGGTATTGATGAACAATATCCAGTGATTGCTATGAATTCTCAAGCCCTCTTTATCCGTTGTTCCTTTTGTTTGGTAATTATGCAATAAAAATTAGGGTTAAATGCCTTTTCAATACTTGTGCTTTGCGCCAGAATTGAATAGTGACATCGGTTTTCAAAAATGTCATAAATGGTACCTATGGTAAGTCAATAAACTCATTTGGTACTTCTGCCATGATTCTGTTAGTTTTTTTTACGGAGCATCACGTGCCCCTTACACGTGGACTGATACTTGTGGTTTCAAGACGACACATGGCGTGGTACCTGCATTTTTGGGTGCCATGTCAAATTAAAAAATATTCAAAATAGTATGTAAAAAAAAAAAAAAATTTGGTGAGTTGGGTTGGGGGTGGTTGGCCACCCCATTTTGGCCCATAGGGGGGGTGGTGGCCGGCCACCCCCATTTTAGCTAGGGGTGGCCGAACCACCCCCAAGAGTCTTGGGGGTGGCTCAACACCCTCGTTTGGCCTGGAGGTTGTTTGGCCACCCCCAAGGGCTATTTTTTATTTTAATGGGTATGCCTTTAGAGGTGGCCGAACCACCCCCAAAGGCCATCGGGTGGTTTCGGCCACCCCATGGCCATTAGTGGTGGTTCGGTTACCCCTAAAGGTAAACTTTTTTTTTTTTTTTTTTTTTTTTTTTTTTTTTTAATTATTATTATTTTTTTATTTGGCTCTTGGGGGTAGTTTAGGTAGTTCGGCCTCTCCTAGATCGGCTGGTCTAGGGTGGCCGAAACCGCCCCTAGGCCGAAGCCACCTCACCCCATGGCTTGAGCCACCCCTAGCTAAAATGGGGGTGGCTATGGCCAAAATAGGGTGGCCAGCCACCCCCAACCCAACTCCCCATAATTTATTTATTTTTTTTGGGTTACATATTATTTTGAATATTTTTTAATCAGACATGGGACCCAAAAATACAGGTACCACGCCACGTGTCGCCTTGAAACCACAAGTATCAGTTCACATGTAAAGGGTATGTGACGCTCCCTTAAAAAATTTGACATAATCATGACGGAAGTATTAAGTAGATTTATTGGCTTACCATAGGTACCATTTGTGACATTTTTGAAAACTGAGGTAGCTATTTGATTTTGGTGCAAATCACAGGTATTGTAAATATATTTAACCCTAAAAATTATCACGTGGCAATATTACTATAATGCCTTGACATATGGTGGAAAATGCTATAAAATTCTTCTATTTAGGTAACTAATTAAAGACATCATCAAAAAATTCACAAGAGCATTAAAACATTATAGTATATTTACATCTATGATCCCATATTTATGTTAAATGTTTTCGTACTACTTTGATTAAGCATAGTGTTAGGCTTACAAATAAATTTTACAAAAAATTTTTACAACATGATGTGGCACAACATGATTACAAATAAGATAAATTCAATTTTTGGGAAACCCAATTATATTGTGCCACATCATGTTGTAATTTTTTTTTTGTAAAATTTGTTTGTTAGCCTAGCATTTTTCTATTTAGTATATTCTATCAACTCCCACATCAGCCATGCTTACACATAAATATGTAATGTAATGCCTAGCAAAGTCTGAGCTATATAATCTCCAAGCCCTTGTCTATTCCTCACTCTGGTTACTCGTCTTCTGCGTCAGCGTGCAGAATCTTTGTGAAGTAGTATTTTACGTGTGAAAGTATTAAGTCCACGGCTCAGCAAGTAAATTTTTTTTAAGAAAAAAACTTTCTTATAAAACAATCTTTCGATAATCAACTTTCATGGTATAAACTTCGTGAGCAGTAAAATTGACAAATTCAGTTGTCTATCTGTCTCTTGGAGTAGACCAAGTCAAGTTCGAATTCTATTGCGAATTAGCTCCGGCAACCTGAGAATTCGGTTCTCTGGCAAACTTTCTCCCATTTTCTTACCCTCCGGTAAGGCTCTCATTGGGATTAAAAAAAACCCAAACAAACATTCAAATTCAACATATGGTAATGAAACATTTTCATTAAAATGAAAAAAAAAAAAAAACCACTTTTAAAAGGCATTAGCTAATTAGAATGATCCCTTGAATGGACTATTTATCAACACCATTCTGACACAATGGATGACTTATTCATCTATATATTTTGAGTTCTCTATTAATTAAAGGATTAATTAAGACTAATTAATCTCATTATTCTACAAGGTGACTGTCGGTGGTTGGCATCATGTGTCCTACGTTTAAAGTGTCTGCTCATCCATTTGGATCAGGATCTACTGAAATTCCTAGTTGGAATTTTGAATTCAGGCTGTCTATTTTTCATTAAATGGTCATTATTCTGCCATGCGTCTCACTACTAATAAAATAATAAATATTTATTATTTTATTAGTAGTAGGACACATGGCAGAACAATAACCATTGGATGGAAAATGGAAGGCCTAGATCTAAAATTTCCTTTAAAATTTCAGTGGAGCCAGATCTTATCCATCCTTGTTCCTGGAAACCAACCATCTATCTGCAAGCATTATATAATTTAGGGATAAATGAAAAATTGGTTATTGTGGTTGGTGTAAATTACAAATAATTTAATGTGGTATAAAAAATAATTTATAGGTCCATGTAGTTAGCCTAAATTACAATTCACTCCATGTGGTATAAAAAAAATTTAGAGGTCCTCAAGGTATGCCAAAATAACAGTTTATTTCCTAAAATTAATTTCCGTTAAGTAACTTATAAGTCCTCCAGGCCAGCTAAGATTACACATCAGCCTCCACTCCACATCATACCACTGTAGTAAATTAATATAATATCTTATATTCCCAAAATTTTATCCTATGCGTAACCCTCCCTCATCTTCATCTTTGTTAGCCGCTTCACAAAATGCTCTCAAATTGTGTTGAGGAAGATGAAAATGATGGAGGGTTATGCACAAAGTAAAATTTTGGGGATATAATAGATTATGTTAATTTATTATAGCAGTATGACATGACAAAATAATGGATTATGTTAAGTTACATAAATAAATAGATTTTATGGAGTAAATTATTATTTTGGCCTACCTTGAGACTTATAAATTAATTTTTTATGCCACATGATTTGTAATTAGGCTAACTATATGGACCTAGAAATTATTTGTTATACCACATGAAATGATTTGTAATTTAGGCCAACCACATTGGCCAATTTTACGTTTATTGTAATAATTAATTTATATCAGAAACACACATCTCGTGGAACCATCAAATTAGAATTAGTTGCTGTCTTTGTATATATATATATATATATATATATATATAAACAACTTATTGCCGTCCTAAGTTGGATTCTTTTGTTAAACTAATCCCTTGTCTATTAAATTATAAGCAGAAGGGAAGCATATGTAATCCAGAAAGTGAGAAAGTTGATACAGTTTTGTCTTGTTTGATCACATTTTATGTCTGACTTATTCTATATATCTCATGTCGTGATAAATAATATAATAACTACTTAATGCACCCACCATTGCATGCTTAAGGAGATCGAAGAAAACTAAGACAGAATCATCAATCATTCAATATTAAAACTTGAGAAATAAGTCCCTTTGATTTTTATTTGCTCAAAATCTAGAGTATTTGTCGTTTTCAATTCTAGTTTATGAATATATCTCTCAATATATGACGTTAAATATTTTATGTTGATATTATTTTCTAGAAAAAATGAAAATAATTTTCGGTATTTGGTATATGTACAAAAAATCAGTGACCACAACGGTGATAATAAGAAATATATAGCTAGTGATCGAACTCTGGCGAACTATACAGAGGCGTCTTTGGAGACCTCCCAAGTGCATGCGAAAATGAGAAATTTGAACTCAGAAAATTGTTTACGGTTTTAAAAAAGAAAAACTATTTTATGGAGGATTAAAGAAGGTTTTATTAGGTTTGACCATAATTCTATATGGTACTAAACACCGAAAAATAGTAAAATGACCCCTCAGAGTGTGGTTTTTTACTGTTTAAATGACCCATCTCAGAAGGAGGGGTCATTTGAACAGTGATTTACTGTTTAAATGACCCCTCCTTCTGAGATGTGTAATTTTACTATTAAAATGACTCTTGGTGAGGTCGTTTTATTCCCGAACGTCCCAAATTTTGAGGGTTTTTGTAGTGGTTGTTTTTTTTTTTTTAAAAAAAAAAATTCAAAATCTACTTGTATTAAAAAACAAAAAGACATTTTCAAAATCTACTTGTATTAAAATCAAAAGCTCCATTCTAACGATGATGTTGAGCTTTTTTTGTCAATCTTTATGACATCTCAAACAATATTTCTTCTTTGAAAGAGCTTAAGCCCAAGCTCAAAACAATGGCGGCCTCTTTCCCCACCTCCCGAGTTCTCTTTCTCCTGACTTTCTTCTTTTCCCTCACAAACACCACAGCTCAAAACAATGGCGGCACAAACTTTTCATGCTCAGTGGATTCAACCCCTTCCTGCGAAACATACGTCGCCTACTTCGCCAACCCACCAAACTATTTGGATCTTGAAAACATATCTCAGCTCTTCGATCCTCCTTTCATCAATCGCAAAAGCCAGCAGCCTCGCCGCTGGCGACAACCAGTTACTATTTCCCCGTCAACTCTTGCTCGTTCCGATCACCTGCGGGTGCACAGATCACCGTTATTTCGCCAACATCACATACAAGATCAAGGAAGGTGATAACTACTACTTCGTCTCAGTAAATTCATTCGAAAATCTCACCAACTGGCTTGTTGTGCAAGAGATGAGCCCCGCGCTTACTCCAACGCTCCTGCAGATCGGCACAGAAGTAATCTTCCCTTTGTTCTGCAAGTGCCCCTCGAAAACCCATATAGAAAATGGTATCACAAACCTCATCACATACGTGTGGCAGCCCAACGAAGACGTTTTGCAGGTGAGCGGTGGCGAGCCATAATCTCAATTTCAATTTCAAATTTTTTTTTTTTTTCTATAATTAAGGAAAAATTTGAAAATGGCCTCCACACAGATTTGTCATTAAAAAAAAAAAAAAAAACCTTTTAAGAGAGGCTCATTTGGTCTTTTGAAAATCTGTCTTTTTTTTTTTTTTTTTTTTTAATTACTCTAAAGTTTTTTATTGAATTATTGGTAACCATTTTCTTTTCTCTAATTAGTAAATAAGGCAAAAATGATATTATTGTTTTGGTTACATCGGGTATTAAGCACTATTTGCTACTTAGAGGATATTATAAGATTCATATAAAATTAGTTTGTAAAAAATTTTGAAAAATATATGTTTAAAAAAAATAAGTTCAGTAGTATTTATAATCGAAGCAAAAAGGTAAGCACTTCCGTTGTATATAATTTATTCCATGATTATATATATATGTGTTTGTTTCTACTATATGATTGTTTATTTCTTGTTTATCAATATGGTTATCTCTTATGCAATTGTAATTTAAATTTAAAAATTTAAGTTCATGAATCACAATGCAAAATTAAAAACTATCTATTTAAAAGAAAAGAAGTTGAGATTTCAAAAAGTAATACGTGGTTGAATTTCAATGACGAAACTTCAAATCTTAAATAATATCATTTTAAAACTTTAGTCGTAGAAATCTAACTGTTATAGTTGAAAAACATTAATTTTTTTTTTAAAATTTTAAAATTTTATATTTTAAATTGCATTTATTATATTTTTAATTTGGCCTAGAATAGTAAATTTTGCCTCCGCGCCACTGCAGGTGAGTGCTACATTTGATGCCTTCCCTGCCGCCATTGTAGCTGAAAATGGCTACGGCAACAACTTCACCTCCGCAGTGGGGGTTCCGGTGCTGATCCCCGTGTCACAGTTGCCAGCTCTCTCTCAATCTCACCCTCCTCATCCCAGACATCATAGGATGTTTTTTCTCGTCGTTGTTGTAAGCTTGGGAGCTGCTGTTTTGGTGCTCCTTTTGGTTGCTTTGTTGGTCTATGCTTATTGTTTACGTGAGAGAAAGAAGAAGACTATAAATCGCACGGGTTCCTATCTGGAGACCAGTGATCTGATACAAACCAATTAAGGAGCAACCAAAAAGCGAAGATTTTAAGGAAAAGCTACTCCCTGGAGTTTCAGGCTACCTCAGCAAGCCGACAGTGTACGAGAATAAAACGATCATGGAGGCAACGATGAACCTCAGTGAAACATGTCGGATTGGGAAATCAGTTTACAGGGCAACCATCAACGGGGTGGTCTTTGCAGTGAAGAAAACCAAGGAAGATGGCTGCGGAGAGGAGCTGAAAATCCTGCAGAAAGTAAATCATGCAAATCTGGTGAGATTAGTCGGCATCTCATCAAACACAGAAGGAAATCGGTTCTTGGGATATGAATATGCAGAGAATGGATCGCTTGATAACTCTTTAGCTTTCCTCACATGGAATCAGAGGCTAAATATTGCGTTAGATGTAGCAAAGGGTCTTTACTACATGCATGAACACACACAGCCGACGATTGTTCACAGAGATATAAGAGCAAGCAATATACTTCTCGACTCAATGTTCAAGGCAAAGATAGCAAATTTCTCCATGGCTAGATCTGCAGCTGCAAACGATGTTATTATGCCGAAAGTGGATGTTTTTGCCTTTGGGGTTGTTCTGCTGGAGCTGCTTTCGGGGAAGAAAGCCATGGCAGTGAAGGAAAGTGGTGAGGTTGGTATGCTGTGGAAGGAGATAAGGTGGATGTTTGAAGGGGAAGAGGGGAGCAGAGAGGAGACGTTAAGGAAATGGATTGATCCAAACTTGAAGGGATTGTGTACAATTGATGGTGCCATCAGCTTGGCAGCTTTGGGGAGGGCTTGCACGCTGGATAAATCAATGGCAAGGCCAAGTATGGGGGAGATTGTATATAGTCTGTCTCTTCTTACTCAGTCATCTCCTGAAACAAATTCAGAAAGATTTTGGACTTTGGGAGTTGAAGGAGATGAAGCAATTCATATTGTCAGTCCAGTCAAAGCTCGTTAGAGAAGAAAGTCATGGGTCCAGTTTATTAATAGATCTGTACTTTTTTTTTTTTTTTTTTTTCAATTATAGATCTCTTACTTGTTCATTTTCTATGGATCCGGCTTATGTTGTTATCAAAATAATAACATGTATGTTATAGTGTAAGTAACGGTCAAAATTGAATCTAAAAAAAATCTCTCTTCATTTTCTCTCTCCTATTAAAAGTTTTTAAAAACAAGTCAACTTTGAGATTCAATCTTGACCGTTGCTTACACTACAACATACATGCTGTTATTAAAATAACAGCATGTAAGATAGATCTCATGTTCTATATACCCATGTAAATTTTTGTTTTAGTATTTCAGGCAGTTCTCAGATCTTATTTTATGCATTTTTGCAGATTGATAATAGTTTTTTGTTTTTGTTTTTGTTTTGTGAATGGATAAAGAAGATAGAAAACGAAGTTGATATAAATCCTCACTTTCTATTGGCAAATTGATTTCTATGGGCACATTTGACAAATCGATTTCTGTTTTTGTTTTCGAGAATAAAAATAGAAAACTGTTTCTATTGTCTTTTTGTTAAAAATTCGTTTGGCAAACTTTTTTTGAAATAGAAAATAGTGGTTAAGCGTTTGGACAACAGTTTTCACTTAAGAAAAAAAAAAAAAACTCTTTTTCACCTATTGGGTAATTTCCAAATTGAATTGAACAACATGCAACACATCACTCTTAGCCAATAAACAAAAGCAGGTACGCTATGAACATTGTTAGTTCTTGTGTTGGCTTAATTCAGTTCCAAAATGCAGATGCTACTGTTCACAGCTCAAACACTGATATAGAATGCTCAGAATCCAATCTCCACCGTTCATAATGTAGATTCATGTGTTATGAACATCCCTGCAAAATTTTCAGCTCAATCGGACCACAATCGCCCATCGATCGGAGTTGTTGATGAAGACTGGACAGGCCGAGTCCGGACAGCAATTCCTCGGGTCCGGACCCCATTTCCAGAAACTTGATTTTTCAAGCAGGGTCCGGACCCCATTTCCCGAAAGTGCATTTTATGAGGCCTGTCCGGACCTCAGATCTGCAGGGTCCGGACCTGGCTGACTTATTAGGGTTATTTTCTATTTAAACACGATTTTGCTACATTTATATGTACGTATTTTATTGAGCAAATATCTGGGTGCTTAGAGAGAGATATTGTTCTAGCTTATTTGAGAAGGGATTAAATACGTGAAGCCAATCGGAGTTCCGGTGAAAGGAAATCTTATAGAAGAATTGTGCCAGATGTTCTGGAAAGGGCTACTGCGGTAGAAGTCAAGTGGGTCGCTTGTCGTGTACAAGGAAGAGTAGATTGCAAAGGTTTTGTAATTCTTCTTGTATTCCTTATTCTTCTTATAGTGGATTGATTTCCTGGGTTTGGCTGCCCCGGAGAGGTTTTACATTTAGAGAGTTCTCTAAATGGTTTCCTCTTCGTAACCAAATATCTGTGTTCTTGATTTTCATTACATATCTGTATTTGGTTGATTATTGATTGTTAGGTTATATCTTATTCCGCTTAATATTTGTGAATCACCTAGACATTTGAATAGGTGTCGTTTGGAGTCGTTTTAGAATTTTCAATTGGTATCAGAGCGGGTTCACTCTGTCAAAGGATTAAATTCCTGAGTGTGATCCTATATACTTTCTAGATGTCCCAAACTCTTGATTGTTTTGAAGCTATTATGTCTTCTGATAAACAGTATTATTCTGATTATGATTCTGATAATGAAATTGATCTTCAGGAGACTTATAATTTGTTGTTTGTGAAATTCTCTGAGCTACAAGTTATTAATTCCAAGAATCTAAAGAAACTCAGAGAGGCTAAACATGATAAAGATGAGCTAATTGGTGAATTGAGTGATTCTCTTGATTTGTGTAAAACATTGAAATCTGAAAATCATGATCTTGCTAATAAAGTTGAGTCATTAGAGAATGAATTAAAGGAGTCCAAAACTCTATTGGAAAAATTCTCTAAAGATAATCTTGAAAAAATTTTGCATACCCAAAAATCTACTTGTGATAAACCTGGGATTGATTTTGACAAGATTATTGCTCCTTCCTCTAACCTTGCTTCTTCTTCCAAGAAAGTTTTTGTTGAAACAGAAAACTTGGAAGAGTCATTGGATAATGTTCACTCTTCAAGAAGAAGAGGAAAAGAAGTCTTAAAGAAAAAGAAGAAAACAGCCACTGCGACTTCAAAAGATAAGAGGGGTAAGAAAGGTAAGTACCATTGTGCTGAGAACTTTTTACCTAGAAGCAATTCCAACATTGTTTACGTTGCAAGGAACCAACCTTCTCAAAGGTTCATTCCTACATGCCACCATTGTGGGATTATTGGTCATATTAGACCAAATAGTTCTAAGTCGAGAAGTATGCACATGTTAAGGAACCAACCTTCTCAAAGGTTTATTCCTACGTGTCATAACTGTGGTAAGATTGGACATATTCGTCCTAAGTGTTTTCAGCTTAACAGTCATGAGCCTAAAAGAGAATATTTCCATTCTAGAAATAGTTATGAGAAATTATTCAACATGATGAGAGACGTAGTAACACGGTTAGATGTCTTGGATA
>NC_081541.1:23505222-23590784 GCF_901000735.1 Corylus avellana | reverse complement strand
TGGACATATTCGTCCTAACTGTTTTCAGCTTAACGGTCATGAGCCTAAAAGAGAATATTTCCATTCTAGAAATAGTTATGAGAAATTATTCAACATGATGAGAGACGTAGTAACACGGTTAGATGTCTTGGATAAGAGTCACACAGTTGTCCCTGATGTGAAGAAAGTTTGGGTCAAGAAGATTAATACCATTCACCCATTGAGGGGGAGTGGTAATGGACTCACCTAGATTAGGTGGGCACATAGATCATGCCTAGAAATTGAGCATATTGATATTTGTCTATAGCTGTTCTAGGGCATTTTTTTTTCTTAATTTTTGTTTGCTTTGTTTTTATTTTCTTTGATTATTTTTTATTCTTTTAGATTGTTTTAATTGTTAGATACTCAGTTTCTCATGTCTTGTGCTCAAATGAATATTTTACATATGAGTGGGGTCAATATTTCTGCAATTTACATCTATTGCTCCATATGTTTCTGATATACCTTGTTTTTCTGAAGACTGTTAAAGGAGTAAGAGTTAGTTTTTCTCATGTTCGAAATTGTGCACTTTTTGCCCCCATTAGGTTTAGATTTTTGTTATGTGTTTGGGAATTTGGAGCAAACATTTTGCTTGGAAGATAGGTTGTGTCAGTTCTATCCACTTGACCAACTCGTTAGTTGAACCTAGCTCCTAAAAATTCCAACATTTTCAAAAAAAAAAAAAAAAAAAAAAAAGGGCATAAAATAAGTTCAAATGACTTAGTTTTGCTTCTGTCTGTCCCTAAAGAAAGAATCAGTGATCAAATCATTGCGGAAATAGATGATTACTAAAGGACATGGTAAAAGCGAATGATTAGTCTCAGGGGGAGTGTATCGGATGAGGGAATCTAGGTCCTAACATTATAAGGTTTTACTGTGGCTTGAATCAGACTGTTTGTCTTTCATTTACAAAGTGTCTGCCTAGATTTCCTTTCCACTGATGCAATCTTATTTAATGGGAGTTTTCACACATTACACCATCACATGAGATTTCTGATTATTGCCTACTTGACTGCATTCACAGACCAAGGTTGTGTCATGCATATGGTACATTTACGGTGTAAGTGTAGCTTGTTGATCACTCCGAATTGTTCAGATATTCATACGGGCATGCATGATTTATTGCTTATCTATACAAGTTGTTTTTTTTGGTGTTTTGTTTAAAAAAAAAAAAATTAAAAAAAAAAAAAAATTAAAATTAAAATTTCATTTTTTTTCTTTCTTTCTCGGTGATTTCGTTTCTTAAAGGCTCAACACTTTGGTATCATCCAAGGTATGCTTCTTCCATTATTCCTTTTCGATTTGATTTCAAATTGCAATATGTTTGATTCTTATTGGTCATTCTTTCTATCTCACATGGCTGTTGCACAATACATCATCTATCATGTATTTGGGGATGGGTTCCTTAGTTTGCCATGGACTGTTCACGGATGAATTTTCTTTGCCTCTCACGTGTTTGATAAATTGCCTCAAAGACTCAGTTTTGCAATTGTGTTCCATTGGCGTTCTCATTACGAAGAAGGTTACTTTGGAAAAGCAACTATGATGAAGTCAAATGCCCAACTTCGACTTCACGCTCCAGCTAAGTAGGCGCCTCCACTTGCTCAAGATTCTCCAGCTGCATCCTCCTCGGGATGAAAGATGTGAAGTCCATCAAGGAAAGCTTTTGGATATTCATTGTGCAATACATGAGTCATTGATGTGTTATCATGTGTGTTCATTTAACTTTTAAGAGGGAGAAACATGCTTTGCATTTCCAGTTTCCTGTTGTTAATTGAGTCATACATTGAGGGGGAGTTTTACTGATGTTTCTTTATAATCACGCATTCTACGTCATTTTTTTATCATGAGTTTTATTTATGTCTTCTTGTTCCACATATGCCTTGATGTATTTTGTGAAGTGTTTCAGGAAACATGAAGACCTTTTGTCATTCTGTGACAAAAAGGGGGAGTAAATATGAGGAGATGATGGGATTGGCTCGACATTTTGGTTTTGTCACTGAATTGCCAAAGGGGGAGTTTGTTAGTTCTTGTGTTGGCTTAATTCAGTTCCAAAATGCAGATGCTACTGTTCACAGCTCAAACACTGATATAGAATGCTCAGAATCCAATCTCCACCGTTCATAATGTAGATTCATGTGTTATGAACATCCCTGCAAAATTTCAGCTCAATCGGACCACAATCGCCCATCGATCGGAGTTGTTGATGAAGACTGGACAGGCCGGGTCCGGACCGCAATTCCCCGGGTCCAGACCCCATTTCCAGAAACTTGATTTTTCAAGCAGGGTCCGGACCCCATTTCCCGAAAGTGCATTTTATGAGGCCTGTCCGGACCTCAGATCTGCAGGGTCCGGACCTGGCTGACTTATTAGGGTTATTTTCTATTTAAACACGATTTTGCTACATTTATATGTACGTATTTTATTGAGCAAAAATCAGGGTGCTTAGAGAGAGAGAATTTGTTCTAGATTATTGTGGAAGAGAAAATACGTGAAGCCAATCGGAGTTCCGGTGAAAGGAAATCTTTTAGAAGAATCGTGCCAGATGTTCTGGAAAGGACTACTGAGGTAGAAGTCAAGTGGGTCACTTGTCATGTGCAAGGAAGAGTCAAAGGTTTTGTTATTCTTCTTGTATTCCTTATTCTTCTATATAGTGAATTGATTTCCTGGGTTTGGCTGCCCCAGAGAGGTTTTACATTTAAAGAGTTCTCTAAATGGTTTCCTCTTCGTAACCAAATTTCTGTGTTCTTGATTGCATATTTCATATCAGTATTTGGTTGATTTTTTAACTGCTAAGTTAGATCTGTTTTCTGGATATTTTCTGTAAAACTCCTAAACGTGTGAGTAGGTGATAATTGGAGTCGTTTTAGAATTTTCAAACATGACATTAAACACAGCAATAAACAACACATGCAATGGGGAAAAACATCAAACGCATATTATATAATAAAAACCACAATCATACGGCACTGGCCTCCACGTTTATTATACAGTAGTACAACTGTACAAGAAACGAGAACATTGCATAAACTTCATGTCCTAGACCTACACTTTTAGGCTTCTCCTAAATCTGATCATCATCCCTCCAAATGAGGCCTTTCAAGCTATCATAAGTGTCTGGTTTTTATACCTTGCAGATCTTCTATACTCCACGCAAATTATATTCCACATCTTCTCGTATCGTCATTCCATCCAACTCTTGAGTACTTAACATGCTTTTACTTACTCATAGTCATGTCTGATGTGATCATACCTCTGACAAATCCCCCTTTTGGTCCATGATATATTATGAAGCACATTATTCATTGCAGCCACAATGTGTTGTAAACCTATTGCACTTAAGCGACCATGCAGCCATGAAACATTGTGTGGTTGTTCTCGTCTTTGTCGATGATAATTTGGACAAGCGTGTTCTGTATGTTACAAGCAATTTATTATTTTGCTATTGGTTTTAACTAGATTTTATCATTTATCTTCATGGTTTATGACCGTTTGGCCCATAAAACTTTTATAACCATTGATTCCATTTTACAGTTGGTTAATTTATTTCATCACATTAAAGACCATTTGTCCTTAACGCATGGTCAAGTAGTGTTGACCATCTGTCTTTAATACATGAATACATATAGGAGCTTTAAAAGAAAATAGCCCACACGTTTGTATAAATAAGGATTTAGCTTTGAAAAATGATGATTACTTCTTTTCTTTCATATATGGTACCAAATGTTGACAAACACTTGTTTTTCAAGGCATAAAGTCATATGCTATATGAGTAGCTTTTCTATTTCAAATATTTGATGTCCCTCATCGACTTTGACAAATGAGTTGTTCTATTAATCTTCGTTCTTGGAAGTGCGTCCTTAACGAAGGAGACGCTATAGTCTAATCTTGGGAGGTTGCATGTCAAGAGATCCGATCGCACCGAGTTTTATACTCCGAGAGGCACGAATCAACTTTTAAGGACAACGCTCTTGCGTGATTCTATAGCATTGAGAAATTTTTTCATGCTCTACTTTTCATCTCTTGTATTTTATTTATTTTATTGTTAATTTTTATATTGTCATTATTTTATAACAATGAAAATTTGTGCACCATCCAAAATTATTTCCAATAATCTTAAAGGTTGAGTATGATGGTTGTGCAAATATTTTGATTTGACTATAACAACAGTATTTAAACTTGTGAAAAGTCAAATACTATAAAAGTTTCTGGTATACAATTCGCATACGAGAACGATGAAATTAATTCTTGGGTGGAAAGATTTTGTTGTGAAAAAATCTGATAATTGATTTGTTTATCAGAAAAAGAGCTTAATCTCATGTGTAAGTATTGAAAGTGAAAATATTTTAATTGAAAGAGTTTTTGATTATTTGAATTCAAATTTATGTTAATTTAATTTGTTTGTCAAATAATCTTTTATTGTGGGTTACTATTCTTACAATAAAAAGAGTTAAGCCTTTTTATGGATTTTTAGAACTTAACACTTTTTTGTTATGTTATGCTAAGCTTGGCTGGAAAACATCCATGTAAATTAATAATAATAACTGTGAGTGGTTACTCATTTTGTGATGGAGAAAATATATAGGTATTGCTAATTGTGTGCAAAGAGGAAGAGATGTGGTGCGCATATTGAGTTGATCAGTTCTCATGACACCTAGTTGGTGTGTGGTGACGACAATCTATTTTAGAAGATCTTGGAGTAAAGCTGTTGGCTCAGCTGTGAGTTTTAAACTCTGATTTATAGGTCTTATTTTTTAAGACATAATATACATTTCATTTATTAAAATGAAAAAAAAAAATAAAAAATTCAAGTTATGAAGGTGCTCCTTGATTGAATTAAAGCTGGTGCAAAATTTTTTAATTAATTACATGAATTTTGTATATGATAAGCGGTGGTTTCTATTGATTCATCTATTTCAAAGAAGAAATAGTATCTAACATTTATGTTAGTTATGGCATGCTAGATTTGCATAAATACTTGAAGTTATTTGGTAATTCCTCATATATATCATTCAGCTTTCAAATTTCTCTGACATGATGGTTCATAATAAAATATGTGATTATTGAGGTTCACTTGATACATGATAAATTTATTATATCATATCATAAGAATGATATCATTGGCATAGTTATTAAAATGAGCCAATAATAGTTAATTATTATTTGGTTGAGCTTGATACTTTGCATATTTATTGGGGCTTTAGTTAAAAAAATTTTATTTTTAAAATCTTGATAGAACTTGAAATATGCAATCCCTATATCTATAATATATAAGGATCATGTTGAAAAATCATAAGTGATGATTAATATTTTTTTATAACAGCTTTAGAAATGTCAATTGACAGAAAAGAAATAAGAGAAAATGACATATCATACTTGGAGAAAGATGAGCTCATAGAAGTCATTTCTTAAAGCATTTGTGTGCTATTATTGAAAATTTATTTTCTTGTGACTATTTGGTTTATTCCATTAATATTTACCATGATAGATTTATACATGTAAATCTTGGCTACATCAAGAGAACGAAGAGAAATTAGAATACTGGAATAAATTATGAATGCTATGATTGTCAATTTTTAGGCTATCTACCAAAGTGTGGGGGGGAGATATTATTTTTTTTGTCACATTCATAAGAATTGTTTGAAATACCTCAAAGTGTAGGGATATTTGGCAAATGTTATATTGCCCGAGCCCAGTGACTGAGCCAAGATTTTCTTATTGTAGGGGTGGGATGTAAGGCTAATATTTAATTAATATAAAATAATATTATATTATACTATAATCTACCAAAAACCAATATAAATTATTGATTTCAAAGTTTCAAACACTTTGAAAAAAAATATTGCTTGTCCAATTAATTACTTTTAATATTTAATTATCTATTAATGGTATGTAATTATTTTTGAGTTATTTTATTTAATGTTTAGAAACATATTCACGTTAATTGATATAAGTACACTCTTTATCAAATTGTATTTTTCTTATTATAATCTTAAGAGTGGTTGTATAAGTGCATTGGGCAGAGGAGAAATATATATATATATATATATTGGAGAGTGGACAGATTTTGAGCCAATTAAAGTGAATGAAATTAACCAAAAAAAAAAAAATGAAATGCCAAAAAATTATTGTCCACGTGGTAGGCTGAAAAAAGAAGAAGGAAAGTGGGTCTCTCATGTTCCAGAGAGAGAAAAAATTATGAGACTTTTGAGAGAGAAAGATCCAGAGAGAAGAAATAAATTGTTTAAGAAAGATGGAGAAAAAGAGGGGAAGCATGAGGAGGACTGGAGGAGAGAGATGGAAGAGAGAAGCTGAGCGGGAGAAGAAGAAGAAGAAAGGAGGAGGAAGAGGTCGGGGCAAGAAAAAAGGAGGAGGGAGATCAGTAGGGGCAAGAGAAGAAAAAAATGAAAGGAAGAGGAAGGGTAGGCATAAGAAAACTTAAAACACTATTGCTCAGAAATTTTTTTCAGGATCTTGGCAGAGGCAGACGTCCCTGCCCCGCCCCTGCCTATTTCCGCCCCTACTTGAGCCTAAAATGAGGAAACTTGGTTTTAAAACTTATGATTGCATTTTATTGGTTTTACATGTAATAGTTCATGCTATAGATTCCTTTTTATCAAAAGCGATGTTTTAGATTACAATACTATTATTGAATCTAAAAATGTTATTTTCCTTGAGCATGTGTTTCCTTTGAAAAATAAGGAAAAATTATTTCATGAATTTTCTGTTGCTTCTAATAAATTGTTGATGGTGTGTAAGAATTGAGAAGAAGCAAGCGAGATAGAATGGAAGGAATCTCAATAATGATTTTATTGCTTATATTATTGATGATGATCTAGTATGTTATGGTGAAGCAATTAAATCTATTTGATGCATTTTTTTTTTGTTAGAAGCTATAAATAATGATTTGGAATAAATTATGTCTAACCATTATTGGGAACTTGTTGAGTTACCTCCTAAGACCAAACCAATTGGTTATAAATAGGTGTTTGAGAAGAAGCTTAAGCCGGATGATACAATAGATAAGTACATGATAGACTTGGTAGCTAAAAGCTACAAGTAAATGCAAAATGTTGATTATTTGATATTTATTCTCAGGTTACTAAAATTGCATCTATTAGAGTATTATTTGCCATTGCTTATATTTATAAACTTGTTGTACATCAAATGGATGTCAAAGTTATTTTCCTAAATGATGAAGAGATTTATATGGAGCAGCCCAAGGGACTAGTAATCTCCGGTCAAGAACATAAAGTGTGCAAACTGGTGAAATCCTTGTAGGAATTAAAGCAAGCTCCTAAACAATGGCGTTTAAGAAGGTGATATTGTCTAATTTATATTTGATTAATGGTGCAAGTAAATGCGTAGGAAGTTTTACAATAATGAATGTGTCATTATTTGTTTATATATATATATATTGACAACTAGCTTATTTTATTTTTGTTTAGCTAGTATTGATGTTGTGCATGATACTAAAATATTTCTTACATATAATTTTAATATGCAAGACGTAGGTAAAGTTAATATCATGTTGGACATTAAAATTATTAGAGATACTGATTGCATTATTTTATCTTGGATATATTATGTCGAAAAGATGCTTAAAAGATTTAAACACTTTTATTATACACCTATGTCTACAGACTCTACACCATATGATTCAAAAATACACTTGGTTAAGAATCATAGTGATGGCGTTTTTGCAAGAAAAATATGCACAAATCATTGATTGCTTGATGTCTTGACAAACTATATATGCCCTGATATTGCATACATTGTTAGTAGATTGAGTAGATATACTCATAATCATGGTATTGAGCACTATGATGCTATCTCTAAATTGTTGAGATACTTAAAGGCACAATTAATTTTGGTTTGTCATGTTGTTATTATCCTGCTATATTAAAAGGATATTGTAATGTTAACTAAAATTTTGATTTAGATGAGCAAAGCCTATTAGTGGCTATGTGTTTACTCTGGTTAGAAGAGCTATTTCTTGAAAGTCCTCAAAGCAGACTTGTATAGCAAGGTTTACTATAGAGTCAGAGTTAGTTGCCTTGGAGAAGGCAAGAATTGAAGAAAATGGCTGATGAGCCTATTGATAAATTAATTTGCTTTTATATGCTAATTCAGTTTCACCTATGTTTTCATTGTGATTGATAGGCTGTCATAGCTCGAGCAAAGAGTAAAGAATTTATAATGAGAAAGTGCACAATATTGTGAGGCAGCTTATTGAGACCGGTATATGTCCATGGGCTTTGTGAGGTCATAAAAGAATTTTGCAGATTCTTTGACCATGCCACTAGCAAGGAGGCTAGTGAGAGAAGCATCGAGGGGGATAGGACTGATACCCAAATCATGACACTGTGATTGATACCCAACCTCTGTGATTGGAGATCCCATGAATGAGGTTTAATAGGAAACAAAGTCACAAGTCAAATGAGCTATGGTACTGTCAATTTATGTTTATTACTTTCTTGTTGAGAAGATTAGTGATGAGTTCATCCCTATGGTGTAAGACAGTACAAGATGCAGAGTGATTAAGGGTGAGCTTAAAGCTCTTAATGGGTCTATAGTCCTTACCTGTTGGGATGGGGTGTTCCTTGCACACACTGTTGATGGATACCACCTATATGAGTGTGGATATGCTATCTCCTATGAGACTTAGGTAGGTCTCTAGAGCCCTCATGAAAGCCATTTTATGGTGTAACAACAGAAGATGCAGAGTAAGGATAAGTTTAAAACTCTTAATGGATCCATAGTCCCTACTTGTTGGGATGGAATGTTCTTTGCACACATTCTTGATGGACGCCACCTATGTGAGTGTGGAGGTGGTGCCGCTTCCTATGAGACTTTGACAAGTCTCTAGAGTACTCATGAAATCCAGAGGCGCATGGCCAGTATAAGACGCTAACCCGCTATAGAACAACCCAATTTCTTTGATTTGATTTGATTTGATTTTTTTTTTTTTGGGAGAAAGTTATGTGGGTGATAAGTTTGACTAACTTGTGGATTTGGTTAAAAGATTTTAACTCTACCACAATTCATTAAGCTCTTACTTATTTATCATAGGTGCGGTTAAAACTTTTGGGTACCACATTGATGCATGCTTTCAATCTCCTCTTCTTCTATTGTTTGTAACATGTGGGGCATTGTTGTGTATGTTACAAGCAATTTATTTTTTTGCTATTGGTTTTAACTATATTTTTCAGCTATTCCAAATGTTTTACCGTTTGACATTAAAATATTTTCATGAGATTTTATTATCTTTACGGTTATTGACCAAACATATTTTTATCATCTATCTTCATGGTTTATGACCGTTTGGTCCATAAAACTTTTATAACCATTGATTCCTTTTTACCATTGGTTAATTTATTTCATCACATTAAAGACCATTTGTCCTTAACGTATGGTCAAGTAGTGTTGACCATCTGTCTTTAATACATGAATACATGTAATGAGCTTTAAAAGAAAATAGCCCACACGTTTGTATAAATAAGGATTTAGCTTTGAAAAAGGATGATTACTTCTTTTCTTTCATATATGGTACCAAATGTTGACAAACACTTGTTTTTCAAGGCATAAAGTCATATGCTATATGAGTAGCTTTTCTATTTCAATTATTTGATGTCCCTCATCGACTTTGACAAATGGGTTGTTCTATTATTTTTCGTTCTTGGAAGTGCATCCTTAACGAAGGTTGATGCTATAGTCTAATCCTAGGAGGTTGTGTGTCAAGAGATCCGATCACACCGAGTTATATACTCCGGGAGGCACGAACCAACCTTTAAGGACAACGCTCTTGCATGACTTTATAGCATTGTGAGATCTTTCCATACTCTACTTTTCATCTCTTGTATTTTATTTATTTTATTGTTAATTTTCATATTGTAATTATTTTATAACAATGAGAATTTGTGCACCATCCAAGATTATTTCCAACAAAGTGTAGCTTCAATCTCTTGGTTCCATTGTATAGAGTTTTTGATGTTTATGTTCTGAACCATATGGCAGAGTATTCGTATTTATAATTAACACGTTGTTTATCTCACGTTGCAATACATATTTATCAACAATAAAACAGAAACCAATTTGTACTCAAATATCTAAGACTTTGATGTTTGATGAATTTCTTCTTCTTGGTGTTTGTCTTTTCCTTGGAGTGTATCTGCTTTGAGAGTTTGAGTTGCTTCTGATAATTCATCTTTATCTGATCTAATACGCCCCTTGAAACTCGACGTAGGCATCTGTACGTTGAGGTTGAATTGTGAGCATAGCAAACCATTTTGATATTAAAGGTTTGGTAAGAATGTCAACAATTTGGTCTTTTCCAGAGATGAACCGAACTTCTAGTTCCTTGGCAGAGATGCGATCCCCAAAAAAATGATAATCAATCGCAATGTGCTTTGTATGTGCATGATAGAGTGGATTGACAGTGAGATATGTAGCTCCAATGTTGTCACAATATAGGATAAGTGAACGTCACATGGAGACTTCAAGTTCTTTAAGGAGAGATTGGATCCATGTTACTTCTGTAGAGGCATTTGCAATGGCCTTGTATTCAGATTTTGTGCTTGAGTGGTTGGCTGCTTCTTGGAGCTCCATGATAGCAGATTTTGGCTGAGGAAGACACAATACCTTCATGTGGATCTGTGCTCATCCAGGCAACTAGCCCAGTCAAAGTCAGAGTATGCAATTATCTCATTGAAAGAGTGCTTGTGGATGCATAGAGTATGATCAATAGTGACTTTCAAGTAGCGAAGTATTCACTTTACAACAAACCAATGGGTTTCTCGTGGATCTTGCATGAACTAAGATACCTTATTGACAACAAAAGCGATGTCTGGCTGTGTCAGTGATAAGTATTGGAGTGATCCTACGGTGCTACGATATAGAGTGGGATCCAAAAATGAAGTACCATCCAACTTGCTCAATGAGGTTGAAGCAGACATCGGTGAGGATATGGGCTTGGCGAGTGTCGTATTAGTCTTTGATAGAATGTCACTAATATACCTCTGTTGTGAAAGGTGTAGCCCATCTGTAGTCCATGTAGCTTCAACGCCTAAGAAGAAATGTAGAAGACCAAGATCTTTGAGAGCAAATGAAGAGTGCAAATCTTGTATTTTGAGAGATGGCCCCTGAATGTGAACTCGTAATAATAATGTCATCGACATAAATTTAAACAAATATTGTTATGCCATGAGCTTTGTATAAAAACAAAGAGGAGTTAGCTTTAGAGCTTTTGAAGTTCAACTCTAGAAGCCGAGAACTTAACCTTGAGAACCGAGCTCGTGGGGCTTGTTTGAGACAGTATAAGGCCTTGTGTAATTTGCACACTACTGAGGAGTGGTTCAGATGCACAAAACCTGGGGGTTGGGACATATAAACATCCTTTTGGAGACGGCCATGTAGGAAAGCATCACTAACATCAACTTGGTGGACAACCCAACGTACAAAGACATCAATAGCAAATTTACTTCAGAGTCTGCAATTATCTCATTGAAAGAGTGCTTGTGGATGCATAGAGTATGATCAATAGTGACTTTCAAGTAGCGAAGTATTCACTTTACAACAGACCAATGGGTTTCTCGTGGATCTTGCATGAACTAAGATACCTTATTGACAACAAAAGCGATGTCTGGCTGTGTCAGTGATAAGTATTGGAGTGATCCTACGGTGCTACGATATAGAGTGGGATCCAAAAATGAAGTACCATCCAACTTGCTCAATGAGGTTGAAGCAGACATCGGTGAGGATATGGGCTTGGCGAGTGTCGTATTAGTCTTTGATAGAATGTCACTAATATACCTCTGTTGTGAAAGGTGTAGCCCATCTGTAGTCCATGTAGCTTCAACGCCTAAGAAGAAATGTAGAAGACCAAGATCTTTGAGAGCAAATGAAGAGTGCAAATCTTGTATTAGTTGAGAGATGGCCCCTGAATGTGAACTCGTAATAATAATGTCATCGACATAAATTTAAACAAATATTGTTATGCCATGAGCTTTGTATAAAAACAAAGAGGAGTTAGCTTTAGAGCTTTTGAAGTTCAACTCTAGAAGCCGAGAACTTAACCTTGAGAACCGAGCTCGTGGGGCTTGTTTGAGACAGTATAAGGCCTTGTGTAATTTGCACACTACTGAGGAGTGGTTCAGATGCACAAAACCTGGGGGTTGGGACATATAAACATCCTTTTGGAGACGGCCATGTAGGAAAGCATCACTAACATCAACTTGGTGGACAACCCAACGTACAAAGACATCAATAGCAAATTTACTTCATGGCTAAATCTCTTATATTACATAATAAAAACCACAACACCGTAGTGACCTCCACGTTTATCATACAGTAGTACAAAAAATGAGAACATTGCATAAACTTCATGTCCTAGACCTACACTTTTAGGCTTCTCCTAAACCTAATCCTCATCCCTCCAAATGAGGCCTTTCTATTAGGAAATTAATCCTATTACCAAAGTCCCGTGAGATGCAAAATTAAGAAGAATACGGAATAACAAAGATTAGGCAATCACACACCACACAAATATTTAAGTGGTTCGGCTTAACAAGCCCACATCCACTGGTGGAGATGACCCAAAGAAAATCACTATCAAAAGATGAAGTACAAAAATAGTAGAGAGAAAATCACTCAGATCCCATAGCCCCAATAGACCCAAATCTCACTATCACACAAGAAAGATTATTCTCAAAATAGAATACAAAAGATAGATGCACAAACTCTTCTTTTGCTGGAACAGATGGGGGCTTATCTATATTTTCTTCTCTCACTCTGCAGCACATTTTCCTTCTAATCACTTGTTTCTGGCCCCTCCAAAAATACCAAGAAGAAAACACCGTAGCAGCCCTTGTACTTCCTATCTCACCTTTTATAGCTTTATTTTTCTCCCTCTAGCACCGGCTCTACAAAGCCAAAAACAAAGATCCCAAGAGGTGCGGCACTCACTTCTACAGACTTTAACCCTTTCTTGTGCTTGTCTCTACTCCCACACATTTAAACAAAGTCTAAACATGCCTTTTATAAAGCATCAAAGTCGGTGCAAAGGAAAGAGAGAAGACTAAGTCCAAGTCCAAATAGGAATCCCAAAACCAATACGTGTAGGAATACAAGGAAAACCGGTTGAACCGAGAACCTCTCCTACTTGGAGAAGGAGACAAACCACTAGGTCCCACCATGACTTTTAATTCAAGTCATACTTAACAATCTCCACCGTGACTTGAATCCCATCAAGTCTACCAAAACGTGTCTCCTCCGGATATCTCCGCCTCATCCTCTAAGGGCAATCACACTCCATAAGTGCCACTCAAGTCCAAGCGCCTCTTGACCTTGAGTATAGGACCTGATTTAGACATAAGACCATGCCTCCCTATCAATCCCGTTTACCATACAGCTTTCTCTGATGACTCTTTCTTCCTGTAGACCCATACCCTTTAGCCTTGGGAAATTTTTTTGATTCCCAAACTTTAACTCTCCATAGTGACTCTAGCTCTTTCGGCATACCATCCTAAACAAATGATGGATCTCCACTACTAGTTGTCAGAGCAAAAGAAACCATATCGTCAAAGCCATACCACTCTGGTGCTTTTCGATCCTATTTCTCTCTACCTCTTGTTAAAGAATAACACTCTTCCCTGTATTGTAAGTCCCTTGAAGACTCTTCGCCATCACATTCATCCGTGAGTGAACGCTGTTCATCAAGCTCCACCTCCACGAACTGTTTCTTTTTTTGCACTGTACTTTTAGAAAGATCATCTAAGTTAGCACACTTAGACTTCTTCGGTTCCTGCTTTATAACTTCAGGTTCTGCACTTGACTCATCCTTGTATATAGCACACTTATTAAAAGTCACATTCTGACTTCTATTCTGATTTTGATCATCCCAAAATCGATAACTAAAGGCCTCATCTCCATATCCAATGAAGAAATACTTTCTAGATTTAGCATCTAGCTTACTCCGAGTATTAGACTCATCATGGACATACGAAGCACAACCAAAAACTTTTAGATGTGAAAAATTTACCTCTTGTTCACTCCAAACTTCTTTCGGTAGTCTATGGCTCAGGGGAATGGAAGACCCCCTATTTATCAAGTATGCAGCAGTGCTAACTGCATCAACCTAGAAAGTCTTTGGTAACCCATCATGCAACATCACACTCATAGCACACTCATTGAGGGTAATGTTCATGCGCTCAGCCACGCCATTCTGCTGTGGTGTTCCTGGGATAGTTTTCTCCATTTTAATCCCATTCACTGTGCAAAACTGTTTAAACCCCCTATCTTCGTATTCTCCTCCATTGCCTGATCTCAAACACTTGAGCTTCAAGCCCGTTTTAGTCTCAACCATGGCCATCCATTTCTTAAAAGTATCAAATACATCAAATTTACTTTTCAAGAAATAAACCCATACCTTCTTACTTGAGTCATCAATAAATGTGATGTAATACCATGAGCCTCCAAGAGATGCCATTGGTGCAGGACCCTACAAATCTGTGTGTACCAGCTTCAACTTTCCAAGCTTAGGTGCTTTGTCAACTTTTATGAAACTCACCTTCTGCTACTTTCCTAGGATGCAGCCTTCACAAAAATCAGACTCAACTAACTTCAACTCCGGTAGTTTCCCCTCTGACATAAGTACCTTCATCCCTTTCTCACTCTTGTGCCCAAGCCTCAGGTGCCATAGTTTTGAGTCAGAACTCGCATCTGCAACAACAACTGTATCCTTGGTGTTCGTGGTAATATAGAGAGTACCTGTCTTATGACCATGAGCCAAAATTCTGGTTCCCTTGTTGACCTTCCACTTTCCACCGTGGAAATGAATTGAGTGCCCTTCCTCATCAAGCGTCCCACTGAAATTAGATTCTTCTTCAGGTCTGGAACATGCCTGACCTTCTACAGCTTTCATATTGAGTCACTATGAACTCTAACGCGAACATCACCTAGGCCAACAACATCTAGTGCCATTCCGTCAACCAAATACACCTTCCCAAAATCTCCACCAACATAGTTCTCGAGAATTTCACGGATCGCAGACATATGAAAAGATACTCCTGAGTCCAAAGCCGAAGAATCAAGAGGACTGTCAACAGAAAGAAGTAGGGCATCATATACTTCTTTTGTCACTACATTTGCATAATTGTTCTCAGTCTCCTTCCTTGATTCCCTACAATTCTTCTTGTAGTGGCCAGTCTTGCTATAATTCCAACACTCAGGTTGTTGGCCGAATCTGGATTTGCTTCTCCCCATTCTGGAATTTGATTTTCCTTGATCAGAGTTTTTGTCTTGTCCTCTGCCCCAAGTCTCGAGGTTTAAAGTAGCACCAGAATAAGATGCTTCACCCGCATCTCTTCTGCGAACCTCTTCACTGAGAATCAAATCCCTGACGTCTTCATGGCTCAGTTTACTCTTCCCTGTAAAATTACTGACAACCATCTTCACGGCTTCCCAGCTATTTGGCAAAGACGCCAAGATGATCAACGCGCGAACCTCATCATCAAAATCAATTTTCACCAAGGACAATTGATTTGTGATAGTGTTGAACTCATTGAGATGTTGTACCGCCAAAGCCCCTTCCGCCATCTTTAGGTTGAACAATTTCTTCATCAAATGTTGTTAGCCGACGGTTTTTCATACATACTTGATAAAGCTGCCATTAGACCTACTGTGGTCTTCTCCTTTACAATGTTGTGTGCAACTGATTTTGACAATGATAACCTGATAACTGCCAGAGCTTTACGATCAAGAAAAGCCCACTCGCTATCATACATGTCCTCGAGTTGTTCTCCCAAAAGAGGTTGATAGAGGTCCTTCCTATAAAGGATATCTTCAATTTGCACCTTCCAATACCCAAAATCTGTATCGTTGAATTTTTCGATTCCTATCTTTCCGTCTTCAACTGCCATCGCTCCCACTCAAACAAAAGTTCTGGTACCAGTTGTTAGGAAATGAATCCTATTACCCAAGACCCTTGAGATGTGAAAATTAAGAAGAATACGGAATAGCAAAGATTAGGCAATCACACACGACACAAATATTTAAATGGTTCGGCTTAATAAGCCTACATCCCTTGGTGGAGATGACCCGAAGAAAATCACTATCAAAAGATGGAGTACAAAAATAGTAGAGAGAAAATCACTCAGATCCCACAACCTTAATACACCCAAATCTCACTATCACACAAGAAATATTATTTTCAAAATACAATACAAAAGACAGATGTACAAACTCTTCTTTTGCTGGAACAGATGGCGGCTGATCTTTATTTTCTTCTCTCACTTTGTAAACACCTTTTCCTTCTAATCACTTGTTTTTGGCTCCTCCAAAAACACCAAGAAGAAAACACCGTTGCAACCCTTGTACCTCCTATCTCACCTTTTATAGCTTTCTCTTTCTCCTTCTAGCACCGGCTCTACAAAGCCAAAAAAAAAAAAAAAAAAAAAAAAAATCCCAAAAGGTGCGGCACTCACCTCTACAGACTTTTACCCTTTCTTGTGCTTGTCTCTACTCCCACACATTGAAACAAAGGCTGAACATGCCTTTTATAAAGCATCAAAGTTGGTGCAAAGGAAAGAGAGAAGACCAAGTCCAAGTCTAAATAGGAATCCCAAAACCAATATGTGTAGGAATACAAGGAAAACTGGTTGAACCAAGAACCTCTCCTACTTGGAGAAGGTGACAAACCACTGGGTTCCACCATGACTTTTAATTCAAGTCATACTTAACACTTTCAAGCTATCATAAGTACAAAATGTCTAGTTTTTATACCTTGCATGTCTTCTATACTCCACGCAAATTATATTCCACATTTCCTCCAATGGCTCAACTATTTTTGTATCATCATTCCATCTAACTCCTGAGTACTTAACATGCTTTTACGTACTCATATTCATGTTTAATGTGATAGTACCTCTGGCAAATCGCCCTTTTGGTCCATGATATATTAAGCAGCACATTATTCATTGCTGCCACAATGTGTTGTAAACCTATTGCACTGAAGCAACCATGAAACATTGTGTGGTTGTTCTAGTCTTTGTCGATGATAATTTGGAAAGGTGTAGCTTCAATCTCTTGGTTCCATTGGCGGCCATCAGATAATCTGTCAAACTCCTAAACAAGTCAAATAAATAGAAATGAAGAAGATACTAAAATGGTGTTATAATTTAATATGTTAGATAAACACATGAGTGCATGCATAACATTAGAATAAAAGTCAACCCAACATAAATTAATGGTCTACAAATATATACTTGCACATAAGTACCTAAATAAAAAAAGTTACAAACCCTTACAAACCTTAAGCCTCTACCATAATCCATAGCCTTATTTTTAAATATAGTCCACACCAAAGACATTAGATCAAAAATGAACATGCTACCTTGCATACAATGGGAAACTACAATTTTGTAGGTCCATAAAACGACAATCATTATAAATCTTAAAACTTGACCACTTGGAATTTAATCCCTTTGTCCCATGTTTTATAAAATAAAACAAGCCCATAAATAAAAAAATAACTTAGGCCCTAATTTTACTAGTCAAATTACATCAGCTGAAAGAGGAACTTAAAGGAAAAAATATAATTAGTTAAAATAGGCATGTGACCTAATCATCTCTATAACTTCCACTATATTACTATTTAATTACAATTAATTCAACAAAATCAATCTAATAAACTCTAGTTAATATTTTGGGAAAATTACAGTTTACCCCCCAAAGTTGACAACGTTTTTTAATTCGAACATCAAAGTTTCAATTTTTGCAATTTACCCCCACAAAGTTCCAATTTTTTTTTCAATTCGACCAATATCATCCCAAAATTCCCATATTGCACCTGATTTTTTTTTTTTTTTTTTTTTTTTTAATGAAAAAAAAACAAATTTGGAGGTGCAAAAATGACTAGATGACCAAAGTCACCCCGAATTTTTTTAAATTTTTTTATAAAAAATAAAAAAAATAAAAATTATGGGCAATATATGAAGTTTTGGATAAAATTGGTCAAATTGCAAAAATTTGGAACTTTGTGGGGGTGGATTGCAAAAATTAAAACTTTGGTATTCGAATTGAAAAACGCTGTCAACTTTGAGGGGGTAAACTATAATTTTCCCTAATATTTTTGAATTTAATCAATTAATCCGTATGACATACTTATTTAGTGCACATTACCCCTCGATGGAATATTTGATAACTAAATCAAAGTTGATAAAACTGTCACTTTAATTCACTACCTCTTATTCCTTAAGTCTCTGATTTAATTTGCATGCATTATTCTTTGTACTATGTGAAATCTCATTTTCTTATGTACTAATAGTTTTAGTGCTTTTACCAAAACACTCAGGCTTGTACTTCAGAATAATTATCTTTATTAAATCTACATCAAGAAAAATATTATTGTATGTAGTTTGTGAGTGTACATCATTCTTATGACAATGTTTATGAAGAATGATGACTTACATGGCCCGTTCAGTGCATTGCATCTTTACGTTTTTGAACAAACATATCAACTCGAAGTATCTACTTTTTATGATAAAGATAAATCATCACAAGTTGATATGTTATAGTTTAGATAGAATTTCAAGTTCTATTTATGACTACAAACAATGGTTTGCTAGTTACAAGAACTTATTATTTAGATCTTCTCGTGTGATAACCCTTTATTCACACCAAAATTATATTCAATGTAACTAGTGGACATAACATGCACTTGATAGCGCCAATGTAATAAGAGGTGTACATGTAAACAACTATATATGCCAATTGTTAATTTAATAAAATATTGAATAAATAACTTTTATTCTACAAAATAAAGTACCATGCTCAATCAATTGGATTTTAGGACACAATCCTCAATAGGATCACCCTACTTTTTCAATTGTCTTTATGGTCTTCTTCCTCCCTACGATTTGGTTTTGCATGATCCTCATTTTGAGCATCTTCTTGATCCCTAGGAGTGTTGTGTAAAATTTTAAAACTTGCAAGTGTACGAATTGTTTGCAGTAAAATGATCGCAAGTGTGAGGTCTATCCCACAGGGAATTGTGTTTTTGAAAACAATTTTTATCTAAAGTAATTAAAATCTTAACCTAGTCACAAAAATTGAGTGATTTTTAAATTGAAAATAAACAAATGTAAACTGAAACAAAATGAAATTAATCAATGGACGAATACTAAGGTTTTGGAATCAGCTCTCACAAACTCATAGCAACAACTTTCATGTTCATCAATACTATCCAAAGTTTTCAACAACATATTTTATGTATTTGCTATTATAAATAAATGAATTAAATCATCCAAAGTATCCGTTCTTTGTACAAATCACAAAGGATACCTGACTTAAATCAAATCATCCAATGTATCTGTGCTTTGCACAAATTACAAGGGACATCTAACTTAAATCAAATAATCTGATGTATCCGTTGAACAAATGAAAATGGATATCCAATATTTAAACAAATAAACCAAGCAATCAATTAAAAGTGATCAACAATTAATTGAATATAAACACAACAATGAGAAATACAATTCATATCATTGGAAAAGTATCAATTTACATGAAAATTATCTATTGCTAATAATTTGTGAGGTTTCATCATCAACCTTAGTTGAGGGTTAAGCCTCTCATGAAATTAAAAGAAAATACAACAATATAGGAATTCATAGACGTTTAGAGGCTTACAAAGAGAAAAATCCAATTGAAAACCACCAAAAAAGTAGAAAACCCTATCCTTTTTGCTTCTATTCTCTCAAAAATCGTCCAACAGCAGCCTCCCAACATCCAATATCTTTTTCTTTTGCATCTTTTTCTTTTTATATTGCTCTCTAGGGTTTTTTTTGTTTTTTTTGTTTTTTGTTTTTCCTCAAAATGGCATTGTGGAAATTCGTAATTGATGTGGCCGTCCGGAAGGCAAAAATGCCTGTTCGGACAGGTGCTGCTCCCGAGTGCGCTCGAGCGGCATGGATGTTTGCTCGAGCACATGTCCGTCAGGACGGACCTATTGGCCGTCCAGACATGCACTTATTTGATGTTCTTTGCTCGAGTGCGATCAAGCGGCTTGGATGTGCGCTCGAGCGCATGTCCATCCGGACGCAAATGTTGGTCGTCTGGACGAGTCTTGCTTCCTTGGTAGCTTTCTTCCAAAAAAACTGGTGTTTCTCACATTAAATCCATGTTGTTCCCTTAGCAGCTTTCAAAACATTAAAACACCAAAACTAACACAAAACATCAAATCATAATAAAGCTAAAGGATTAATAATTGTAAATTAAGGGGCTCAAATATGCAATATTTGGCACTCATCAAGGAGCACGCTAGGTGCACCTCAAAATCTCATGGATTTGCTATATCAAAGTGGTCAGGTTTCAAGACATTACAAGAATATGCTCTTCAATGGTAGAGATATGCCAATTTGGATCAGAGTTCTGCTGGTCTAGATTAGGTGGAGACCTCTGATTGGGATTAGAAGGGATTAACATGAGACTCACTTGGTCTTTTGTCGTTGACATGGCTATTTTGGATCAAGTGGTCACCGTTGTGGATTTTGTCTAGGAACATAATTGTCGAATGGTGAGCACTGAAAATTAATAACCTAAAAAATGAAAGGATGTAAGAAAAAAGATCTTGTCGGTGTGATCTGGCGAGGTATAGCTTTGATGCATAAGTTTACAATGTATTCTCAAGAGAAGGAATTCGTAAGGAACATAATATATGGAGTTTTCCATGTAGGAAGAAGTTCATCACACCTAGTTGAAGCCCCCCTTATATAGCCTTTAATCTTATCAATTAGAGTTGTATTTGACCTAGGAATTATAGTCGCATATTGTGGTGGTCTTTATTAATCATAGATATATTATAATTCCCTAAGATACAGGATCTCGGGTGTAAATAGATTAGTTGTGATTTGATTTACCGGTGAACTAGATTCCTTGCTTTGAATGGGGTTGCCTTTTCAATATTCTAGGCCTGCCGGTGGGTTTCATCGAATATGATCAGCCTCTTTTGGTCTTTCATTCAGAGTGGGCCTCTTTGGGAACTCTCTTTCGTAAGCCTAATACCCAACATTAACTAACTAGTTTTTTTTTTTTTTTTTAATAGATGAGTAAGAACAAATACAAATAAATATGTAGTGACCCGAATAATTAACCAGGCTTAGATAGCTTGGTTAGGAGATTAATTGGATCTTTGGGTCACTAGAGACAGCTTGTAATGCCCCCAAAATTAGCCTTGGCTAACCTGGCAGGGTTATTGGCAATTACTCCAGTTTAACCAACTTATGGCTAAATGAGGAATCACCCCTCTAAACATTATCAGAGTTAATGCATAGTAATGTGAAATAAATCTGAGAAACTTTTAAATTATTAAATGGATAAGTAAAATCCTCAAACTCAAAAGCATGGAGCAACTAACAAAAATGTAAAACAAACTTGAAAGCAACATGAAGATTCTAAAGCAAGGTCCGTAGTGGCAATCATACCACTCCTGGTTTCTAGTGTCAAACTTCCTAAAAGGGTAATAACAGTGTAAGTCTCACGACTTAGTAAGTAAACCTCACAATTAGGTATGACATAAATCCATTTAAGCATAAATAAACATGCAGTTTTAGTAAACATTTAAAAGAGGTATTGTCTCCATTAATACACCATAAAAGTATTGTTTGGTTAATAAAAGAGTGGTGTACTCCCGGCGGCAATTGCCTAAGTATTTTAATGCAAAAAAAAACTAATGCTTTATAGGTCATAACTTTCATGTATGATTTACCCGAGATATTAGCCATTTTCAGCAGGGTTGGCCCTGTCCTGAGGGACCTATAATACAATGCCGGTACCCTGACCTTTGTACACTACCGTCCATCCCATTAGTGGCACGACCGAGTCCGACCTCGGGTGGCCCATACCATTAATGATGTCTGTCCTATAGTGACATCCATTAGGGAATGGCTGGGCCCGGTCATGAAACCATTGGATCCAAAACCCATATAACAACACATGCAATTGACCATAAAATAAAGTCTATATAGTAAGCTTATGGCCATTATACCGCACGTATCAGTATAACATGTCATACAATGCATCTTAACATCCAGTTAATAAATTAGTTACCAAGTAGTTACAAGATAAAAACATGCTCATATCATACTCGTGGTCAATCAAGTGACATATCCCACATTTTTTAGAAAGTGTTCGTAAGTGTTCACTTACCTCGTACGCTCGCTTGAATCCTCTTACATCACAAAAACCTTGCTATAACGAAATATGACACATCATTATGCACAATTCTAGAGGACCCTTACGAGTAAGATACTAAGCCTTATCTAATAAAAGGATTGCTAGACTCTGAAATACATGTGAGTGGGGCTTAAGGGTGGGTGCCTGGCTTTCTGGCCATCCGTCCGGGCTCAAGAGCGTACGTCCGATCAGTGAGTTAGGCAATCCGTCAAAAGCTCCAAACGGTGTTTTAAGGTTTCTACAAAATCACTAGGATACTACATCCCTTCTAACCTGTTGAATAAACGTAAGAAAACTCAATCATCATGCAATAGAAGGAATTAAGGAAGCTTTTGAAACTCTTTCAAAAACATTCTTGGTTTGTAAGGAAATGAGTAAAAAGTTTGACATAGTGTCTTTTGAAAACTCACAGTAATAAAGCAATAAGAACAATATGGAGAGTATAAAAACGGGTAAGGGTTTACCCTGGGAGGTGGCAAGAACACCAAGCTTTCTTCCTTCTCTCTCTCAAATCAAAAACTCACAAAAACACTCACATTTGGTGGTTACAAAGAGCCTAGGGGCAGAAAATGAGTTCAAGGGACAAAGAGGGGGTTAGTATTTATACGCCAGAAAAGCTGAGGGCGATACCAACTACTCTGAAAAGCAGCGTACGTCCTGTACAATTGGGGCGTACGTCCGGTACTGTTTATTCAACGTTCCAAAGGGTGCATCGTACGTACAGTCATCAACTAGTGGTCACCCAAAAGCGTACGTCCGACACTAGAGACAAGAGCATACGAATTGTACTGCTGGGTGTACATACGATCAGCAGGGGTGGGGTCTGGTTTTGCTTCAAGGCTTAATGGTTAAGTGTGAGAACTTTAGCTTATGTTGAGATAGCTTAGGATTTTCTGTTTAGGGCCGATTTAGAAGGCTATTAACTTGTTGAGTAAGGGTTTAAAACTCTTTTTAAAATGATTTAAAAGGTTGGGGTATTACACAGTTAGAGGGTCATTTTGGGAATTTTAGACCTCTGGCTGAACGCTCGTGTGGGGACCATGTGAGCGCTCGCCTGCAAATAGTACACGAGTGCTCGTGTAGGATCCAGTTTGAGCGTACGTTGACTTTTGGTTGACCTTGGATATTGCTCGAGCGTACGATTGCAACCCTAGAACCACTGGGTAAATAGTACGCGAACGCTCGACACTGTAGTACCGAGCGCTCACTGTATTGCAAGCCTACTCCAGTAGAACCCACAGCTTTTCCCCCTATAAATAGGACCTCCCATTTGACCTTAAGCCTCATTTAGCCTTTGTTGCCCTCTGGAATTGCTGCTTGGGTGTTGTTGTGAGCCTTGAGTATTTTCCTTGGTGTTCTTGGAAAGGAAGGAGGAACTGCTTGAGGATTCGCACTGTGGGAAGGTAATCATCTCTCTCTAGCATTTTTTTAAGATGTTATGTTAGCCTTATACCTTACGGTAGCTTAGTTGTTAGAAATTTAGAAGTATAGGTCTTAATCTTGTTTTAAGCATTTCCTTTCCCTTAGTCTTATTCTTGTTGCATGAAGATGTTGTTTCGGTTTAGGAAGTGTTAGAGGACCTTTTTCTAGCTTTAGAATTGCTTAGGAGATCGTAGGACCAAAATGAGGTTCTACTTGAACTCTCTAGTCAAACGCTTGGCCTAGGGCACGAGGGCTCGCCCATAAGCATTTTAGGGGATCGCCATTTGACCCAAAGTTCTACAACCCTTGTTTTTATGTTCTAGGTTCGTTTTAGTTTGGGCTTAGGACTAATAGTAGGCTTTCAACAGATTTGGAGAACCTAGACCCCTTGGAGGACTTTTCGGAGGATTTATACGACCCGGGTGAGCACAAACTCACATAATACTAGCCATTTATTTTTTCCGCATTGCACGACTATTTTGTGTACCGAACATGCATTTTACAACTCTCATGAGATACATTTTCTTGCATTATGAACTCTATCATTTGTGAAATAAGATAACTAGAAATGAGACTTGTAATAGCATGCATGTAAAATACAGATAAGACTAATTGTATCGTATGACATGGTACACCAGTACATGGTGGATAACGGCCATGGGCTTACTATACATGTTAACTCTATGGTCAAATGTGTGTGTGGATGTGATATATGGATCTTGGATTCAATGGTTATTTCGGGACTGGAGTAGCCTTAACGGGCGGGTTACTACATGACGCACATCATTAGTAGCGTGGGCCACCCAGGGTCAGGCTCGGTCGAGCTACTAGTGTTATGGATGGTAGCGTACAATGGTTGGGGCATCAGCATTGTATTACAGGTCTCTCAGGACAGTGCCAACCCTACTGAGAAGGGGTAATATCTCAGGTAGACCATATAGTTGAACTATCATTGATTCTCATGATTATCGCATGTACTATATCTATACGGCATTTGTGGATAACTGTCATGCTTAAAATGTTGCATACTTTACCAAATGGAATTTATCACTAAATGGCTTGGGTATTATGTGCATTATTACTCACTAAGTCTTTAGACTTACCCCTTTTATTCTCCTCCTCCATTATGTATAATTGCACGGTTTAGCTAGCGTAGAGGAGGATGCCTTTGGACAGCATCATGGTGGTGGCCTAAGACTTGATCCAGGTCATTTTTGAGGATATGGATCTAGTATGGCTGAAGTCCATGTGGGACGATGGAGGAACCCCACGGGCAGAGATGATAGAGATAGTGATCATGCTAGCACTACTTAAACTTAAGCATTGATTTTGTTATCCAATTTTCAAACAATTATCTTGGGTTGTAATATATTGATGATTAGTTTGTTGACCAGCACATTTGAGAATCTATCTATGTTATGATGTTTTATCTTTATTCTGGTTATAATTGTGGTATGTAGTTATTACTTTCTTATTCCTGTAGTTAAAGTCTTTTGCTGTATTCTCTCGTTTAGGAGAGGTTAAGAGCTTGTTTCGTGAGGAAAAAGGCTGGAAGTCGAACTATGGGATAAATTACTAGTTAAGTGATTTCCATGGGGCATTACAGACTAAGAGGTAGATATACAATGGTGGAGGAGTTATGAGTGTCAAATATTGCATATTCGAGCTCCCTAAGTTATATTGGTTAATCCTTTAGTTGTGTTATAATATGATGTCTTGTGCTAGTTCTGTGGTTTTTAGTGCTTTGCAGGCTGCTAAGGAAAAGTTGCGGACTTAATGCAAAGTTTGCAAGAAAAATCGCCAAAGGAAAAGTCACCGAGATCAAATATTCAAGTGCCCATCCAGACAGTGGGAAGGCCCGTCCGGACGGCAGTGAGCTCGAGCGCACACAGGAGACAACAGCCATCTGAAAGGTGAATAGTCCCTTTCGGATGGGACACTTATCTGACAACTGACTTTTTTAGGTTAAAAAAACCCTAGAAAAAAGCCATATAAATAGGAAAAACATTAGAGAAAAAGTAAAAGGCTACAGAGTATGAAATTTTAGAGTAGAGAGAAGAAAGTTTAGGGTTTTCCTAGCCTTTGGAGCTCTCAATTTTGGGCTTTTCAATTTGGAAGCAACTCAATTTCTCCATGGATTCAATTATTCTTGTTTTCTTTTCCAATTCCATGAGAGGCTAAACCCTCAACTAAGGTTGAGGATGAAGTCTCACTTAAGATTAGCAACATTATTCTCATATGATGTAATATTTTCTAATTTTATTGAGTTTGATTTTCCAATTGTTTTACTTTAATTCAATTTGTGGAATGATTCTTGGATATCTTTTGTGATTCAAGGATACATTTGATGATTTGAAATAATTTCACATAATTGACTGCTTGGTTTTCTTTATTACTAAATTGGATATCCTTTATGATTTATTCTACGTATACAATCAATGTTTTGACTTAAATTGGATATCTTTTGTGATTTATGGATACACTTAATGATTTGATTTAAATTGGATTTCTTTTGTGATTTGTGTAAAGAATTGATACATGGGATGGTTTTGATTAACTATTTGAAGCATAAGTAAAACACTCTTAGGATTTTGTTGTGAGAACTTTGGAAAATATTATTGATCATGGGAATATGTTGCTATGAATTTGTGAATGCGGATTCTGAAACCTTAGTGCTTTGTTAATTGATTAAATTCACTTTAATGTTGTTTATGCTTTTGATCCTTTTATTCACAAAAATAATCTCTCAACTTTTGGAACTAGGTTAGAATTTGATTAATTTAGTCATAATTGCTTTTCAAAAACACAATTCGCCGTTGGATCAACCTCACACTTGCAATCCATTAACTGCAAATGATTTGTGTATTTGTGAGTAATTAAAATTTTCACAACAAGGAGACACCTTCTGGAGTGGCCCGATAGAGAACCACCAAGATTAGATTTTGTTGGAGGTCTAGATTTCGATATGAAATTTCTGAATGACCAAAAGAGCTCTACTGAAGAGATTAGTAAGAGCTATGATGGAGGAGATTTGCTGCAAGAGAATAAAAGGAGCGATGACATGTGTAGCCCATGTGTGCCACAATAGGTACTCGTGCAAGGGCAAGGGCCGATGGATGGTTGAGTGGAGGTCGATGATGGAGGAGGAGGTACGCGTGGGTGGTAGAGGTCGCGGGTCTACAGTAGATCTAACTTCTAATAACCAAAACAAAAGGCTAGATAAACTAAAGAGGAAGAAGAGGAGATGAAGGGGAAGAATACATGAGGTGTGACGTCTCACATTGCTTGGCATGGAAAGATTATGTGTTTATATAGAATATACTTTCTCTAAATGGTATGAAGCCTTTTGGGGTAAACCCAATAATAAAACCGTGCAGGCTTGGCCCAAAGCGGACATTCTTATACCACTTGGAGCAGGGGTGTTCGTCGCGCCAAATACCCACCTAAATTAATAGGCAAATACTTGGTACATTTTACTTGCAAGTGCACAAGATCAAACGATAGTATAGCAAGCAAATACTAGATCATTCTCACGAGGATTAGTAAATTATGTTTAGAAGTAATTTCCTATTTAATTAAACAAATAAAATTAAACTGTCACGATTGAATTTAATATAATAAAATAAAAGATAAACTAAAACTAAAAATGATTAGGGTTTTGATATCCACCACTAATCAGACTAATTAAGATAACAATATGCCAATGCGCCAATTGAACCGGTATATTTAATGTTTGCCAACCTAAGGGTATGGGTGTCTACTCCTTAAGCTATTGATTTCCCTAAGCAACGAATTAGGCATGAGTGTCTACCCTAATTCTTTTCTTTCTTAAAGGATTTAGCATGGGTGTATACTAAGTTGTTCTTCAAGAAAGCATAAATCTGTGGAAATCAACAAACACATGAGGCCTAGAGCATGGGTGTCTACTCCCGGTTCCCCATGTTGATTAACCCAAGAACCCGGTGTGGATTTCTTTTGTTACTCTTATTAAACCCTGGACTCCATCATCCAAATTGATTTAATTAACTAGTCCATACCACATGCATATGTTGGCTAGACAAACACATATGAGGAATTCAAGATAACAGGAATTAATCAAGTTAAATACACAAGAATATAATTATAGCAATTGCGCCAATATTGAAATCATAAATAGACATGATTAGGGCTTCAATCTAGCCCTAATTAAAATATAAACTACATAACAAAAATACCCACCTATTTAGGTGAAATACTGGTATGATTAGCGCATTAGCATATTGTTATCTTAATTAGTCTGATTAGTGGTGTATATCAAAACCCTAATCCTTTTTAGTTTTAGTTTATCTATTATTTTATTTCTTTATTTTAAATTAATCGTGACAATTGATTTTTATCTATTAATTAAATAGGAAATTACTTCTAAACATAATTTACCAATCCTCTTGGGAATGATCTCATATTTGCTTGATATACTATCGTTTGATCTTGTGAACTGGCGAGTAAAATGTACAAAGTATTTACCTATTAATTTAAGTGGGTATTTGGCATAACAAGTTTTTGACGCCATTGCCGGGGATTGTGTTAATTTATGTCTAGAAATTTTTTTCCTTTAGTTTAATTTAGTTTCTTTTATTTATTTTTTATTTATTTATTTTGCTTTCTTTTCTCTATTTTGTTTGTTTATTTATTTATTTATTTTGTTTGTTTGTTTTATGTTTCGATTTATTTATTTTTTAATTTTTATGTTTTGTTTTTCGTTTCTGTTTCTGTCCTCAAATCTGATTTAATTTGTGGTAGTACGATAGAGCGAACTGCTGCCTGTGAGCCCTATATGCTTATGTTTTGCGACAGTACACTCGAGCACTCATTCCAAGGAGATCGAGCGCACAGCCAGACAGTAGTACTGAAGCTGCTGATTTCAATTTTGCTTTTATTTTTATTTTTATTTTTTTGTTTTTTGTTTTCTTTTATTTTGCCTTTTGTTTTATGTTTTTGTTTTTAAAGTCTGTTAGTTTTTATTATTTTGGTGGTTTAAATTTTTCTCTGTTTTTATCCTCAACTTTGAGCTACCATGCGGTAGTGCAATTGAGCACACCTCCATCCAACAATACTGAAGCTGTTGTATAGTCTGGCTAAAGACGTTAAGCTTAGCGCTCATGGGAGGCACCCCATAGTTTATCCTGTTATTTTCTATTTGTTTTTCAATTTATTTTTGTCTTTAGTTTTATTTTTGTTTCCTTTTTATTTGTTTAGTGTTTTATTTTGCAGGGACAAGTGTGCTTCATTTTCAGTTTGGGGGTGTGCTATGAACCATGCTATTCCAGACAATTTCCTCCATATCCCAGGTAAATTCTTTCCATGTTATAGGTACATTGAGGACAATTTGTAATTTAAGTTTGGGGGTATGGGAGACATTTTACACACTCTTTGTCCTAGTTTTATTTTATTTTTATTTTTTGTGGAAGGAAAAAAAAATTGTGAAAAGAAAAAAAAAATTGTCCCAGTTTTATTTTATTTTTAATTTTGTTGTTTGTGAAAAGAAAAAAAAAATGCATAATCATGTTTGTCTTAAAATTTTGGTTGATCTTAAAAATTGTGATTTGATTTCATTGGTGAGCTTAAAATTCTGAACACATGATCTGATAATTGAGTTTTTCAGTTTGGTTATTTGCTTATGACAGTTGAGAATTCACATGTTTGATCTGATCTTACAGAAGCACATTAGCACATAATTTGTGGGGTATGACATGAAGTCTGATGTGTGCGTTTCTATGTCTTAAGTGAAACATGAAGATTTATTAGATGGATGCTTTGGCATATATATATATATATATATGAAAAAAAAAATGATCATTGATAAGCTTTTCACTAAGTAACTAGACCTCTTGCCTCAAAGCATTAAGTGTTCATGTCAAAAGGTGAAGAATTTTGATTTGGTTAATGTCATGGTTAGTTTGGTTCCGTAGCCTTTTTGACTCGAGTTAGTAAGTCCTAGGGATGTCTCTTCACCTAATGCCCTAAAACCATCTGGTTTGAAAGTCATTGACTTAACACTCATTACATAGGTCAATTAGAAAGCTTAAGGAAACCAAATATTGCACAACCTGACGAAGAAGAAAGAGAAAAAACAAAAAGAAAAAACAAAACGAAAGGAAAAATATGCCATTGTTGTTCATTCTAATAGGGATTTCAGTGAACATTGAGATATTGAGACATTGCACATTGAAAATAATTGGAAGCTTCATATTTATGTGCTAGTTCACTTTACATTACTTTCGAACTTGTGATGCCTTAGCATGTCTTTTGTAAGTGATTAAATTTTAAAATTCCAATTCATTGTGAAGATGGAGTTTATTTTTTTAAGCTTGCTAATGAATGAAAATCATGGTTTTGAGTGATACTTTAATTTTTGAATAACATGAACTCTTGCATGATGTTTGTGGGTAACATTCCTGGAAAACCCTCACGTGACTTCACTTGTCCTCTAGGAAATTCCTAGGGGTTTAAAAGGCTTGTTGCATATGCTAAATGTAATCGTACATCCCATGAAAGATGGATTTATCTTTTTGTTTTCTATTTTTCATTTTGTTTGTAGTTTTGTATTGCTAAAGGACTAGCAATATGTAAGTTTGGGGGTGTGTTAAGTGCAAAAATATTCATATTTTAGCCCTTAAACTTATATGTGTTTATTCATTAGTATTCTTAGTTTATGTAATTTTATTCATTTTCTGTAATTTTGTGTCTTTGTAGGCCTTTGGAACAAAAGGAAGAAAACCTGGAAGTATTGAGCTTAAAGAGCAAATTTGGGAAAAGCTGAAGTCTCTGGTAGTGCGATTGATCGGAGGAGACCTGCGATCCAGCGCACTACAAGCAAGAGGACCAGACAAGCGCAAGGCATGCCCTCGGGTGCGCATGGAACAGCGTCGATCGCATCTACCATCGAGCGCCTAACACATACGATCGATCGCACCTATGCGCTGGCAGCCAGAATGCCCTTTCCTTCCATATTAGGGTTTCCAAGTCTCACTTGTAATAGGACTAAACCCTACAAATTTTTTAAGTTTACTAGTGTGTCAAGGAGTTCTAAAGGCCTATAAATAGACCTCTTAGCTTCTAGGAAAAAGGTGTGGAAAAAAGAGGCATAAGCTTTGGAAAGGAACTGAAGGCTAGATCAAAAAGAGTTTGGGTTTTTCTTCTCGTCCACCTTTTATTTTTATTATGTAATTTATATTTTAATTAGGGCTAGATTGAAGCCCTAATCATGTCTATTTAAAGCCATAAAAGCCATAGCCCAGCCTGAGATGAAGCGGAGGCGTCTACAAGCCCATATGAAGTGCAGCCATCGAGAATCTTGAGTCTTAAGAGGGGTGACATGGTCCCGCGTGCACGGGCATGGAAAAGATGAAGTGCTTATATGGAATATACTCTCTCTAAATGGTATGAGGCCTTTTGGGGGTAAACCCAATAATAAAAACCGTGCGGGCTTGGCCCAAAGCGGACAATATCATACCACTTGGAGCAGGGATGTTACATATGGTATCAGAGCCATAGCCCATCCTGAGATGGGGGGAGCGTGAACAAGCCCACATGAGAGTCGCCAGCGAGGACGCTGAGTCCTAAAAGGGGGTGATTGTGACGTCCCACATTGCCTGGGCATGGAAAAGATGATGTGTTTATATGGAATATATTCTCTTTAATGGTATGAGGCCTTTTGGGGGATAAACCCAATAATAAAACCGTGCGGGCTTGACCCAAAGCGGACAATATCATATCATTTAGAGCAGGGGTGTTACATATGGTATCAGAGCTATAGCCCAGCCTGAGATGGGAGGAGCATGCACAAGCCCATATAAGAGTCGCTAGCGAGGATGCTGGGTCCTAAGAGGGGGTGATTCTGACATCCCACATTGCTTGGGCATGGAAAAGATGATATGTTTATATGGAATATACTTTCTCTAAATGGTATGAGGCTTTTTGTGGTAAACCTAATAATAAAACCGTGCGGGCTTGACCTAAAGCGGACAATATCATACCACTTGGAGCAGACACAAGAAACTCTACCACTTCCAAGAGAGTATAACTTACCATATCATCATTTTCCTTCACTGCATTCTTAAATGAACAAACCACATGTTATCATCCAAAATTACTTCTCCACACACACCATGGCAGAATACCACTTCACCTCTTAATTTAGGCAAAAACACTTTATTCTCGAGTTTTGCTTTTCTTTAATTTAAATAAAAAATTTAGGGAATATAACAATGCTCGCTGTTAAATTTAAATTAATTTTTGTGTGGTTTTGTTTTGATATTTGAAGGTTATGCTTTAGAAAAGCATCTATCATCACACTTTTAGAAGTTATGCTTCATAAGATAGTCATGCTTTTTTTTTGGGGGGGGAACACATTGTGTAAATTCGGACTGGACGTCTGCAATGTTATTGTGGATTTCTTGCTTATGTAAGGACCTCCTAGACAAAAATAAATTTTGGTAGAAAGTGGTACGGGTGTCTAAACTACAAGGCAATTGTTTGTTTTAATTTACTAACTTTTTGTGTTTTCCGTTTAGGCTAATAATTTATGAGACTTGTTTTAATTTTTTAATCTTGCAGAAACCTACAGATTATAAGTGTTTTTTAGTGGGCTGATAACGAAATGTGCAATTACAAAGAAAGAATGCGTGCTGAAACGAAACGACTACACGAAAAAGGAGATACAATGCGTGCTGAGATGGAGAATCAATCTGTCCAATTTCAATTGAAGTTAGAGTTTTACCAAACTAGAGTGAAATTGTACCAGTGTAGGGAGAAGATGTATCAGGCTTTGCCTTAGGCTTTTTGATTATGATTATACTATTTTATGTTAGTGGTTACAATCAATATAGTGGTAATCAGCTGATGTTAAGATGAACTTATTCATCGTGTTGTAAGCCAACTAACAACCTGCAGGTTATTGCAACCACTTTTGTTTTGATAAGTTTTATAATGAGTAGTAGACTTGGTTCCCTGTCTATCATTTGCAATTTGTAAATATGATGGGAATTGACCATCATTAATAATGCTAACTATTTCATTCAACATTTTTGGAGAACCATTCACATTAAACAACAATTCACATAAGTTTACAATATTCACCAAACAACAACCAAACCAAAATGGTTACAATATTCACCACACCTAGTCAACCATTCACATTAAACAACAATTCACATAAGTTTACAATATTCACCAAACAACCTCACCAAAATGGTTACAATATTCACCATACCTAGTCAACCATTCACATTAAACAACAATTCACATAAGTTTACAATATTCACCAAACAACAACCAAACCAAAATGGTTACAATATTCACCATACCTAGTCAACCATTCACATTAAACAACCATTCACAAAAGTTTTTCGCCATGTGAGTAAGGGCCTAACATCCACATTATCAGTAGTAGTTAACAACCAAACCAAAATATTATAGCTAAACAAAAAATTTTGATATGGTGTCCAACAGCCTAAACAAAAGTCCGACTTGAATGTCCATTAATTTTGCCATATAGGCCTTTTCTATTTATTCTTTGCTTCCATTCATTGAATTCCCTTCTCCATGGTTAGAACAACCACTCTTCCAGATCTAAATAGCCTTCCCCTACCTGCCCTTGTCTTCAATCCTTTTGGGTAAAGCAGCCTGCACATGCAAGATCGTCATTAGGAAAGCAAAAAACGAACAAATTTTATTACTTGAACAAAGGTTACTAATACATACATCATCAGTAGTAGATGCTTGTCTCTTATTGGCACTTGAAAAAGTATCTCGTGCATGGTGCATTTGCTGATAAGAATTCCAATAACAATCAAAATCAAAATAAAAATCATAATCAACATTCAACATCATGAAATTCATAGTAACTCACATAGCTGTACAAATTATAAATACAACAAGTAGATTGTCTCAATTACCTCTTGTGTAGGTATTGTTGATTGAGTAGGCTGTGATCCACTTACATATGGTTGGGAGGGAATATGCAAGATAGTGACAAGAGATGGTATAATATTATATTGGATTATAGTAAACTAATAAAGATGGTATAACATTTAAGGTGTTTACTTACATCACTAAAGCTCAACTCGGTTGCAATGCTTGTGGGTATACTTCTCCGCGATCGAGTTGTCTTCCTCCTAGGGCAAGTCCTAGTGTTATGGCCAGCCTCACTATACTTCGAACATCTCATAACTACCCCACCCTTTCTAATAGTGTTTGCATTCCTTGGCTCATCAGGCCCCCTTCTCCTCACCTTCTTAAGCCTGCCTAGGGCAGCTCTGTAGACAAGTGGTTCAATGGAATCTTGATTGGTCCTCAACCATTGGTCTTGACTTGGCATTGGGAAAATCATTGGGTCATAAGCCCTCTTGTACATTTCTACACTAAAGTATTCATGCAAGTAGTCTTCAAGTTTTGAGCCATTATACAATATAGCGGATATAGTATGTGGGCATAGAATGCCAGTCATGTCTCACTGCCTACACTCACAAGATTGATGTGTCAAATCAACCGTAAACTGTTTTATTCCTGCACACCACCCTCAAATAGTCCATCTTTAGCATAGGTTGAAATGCAATCAGCAGCCTTTCCACACTCGTCCAACTTCCCCAATATCTTAGGGCATCAGTGCCCGACATATGTCCTTATTACGTTCCTCTTCATTTGGTACCGCCCCATTAGTTTCTTCCTAATCATCTCCAACATTGTTATAATAGTTTTGTCTCAGGCTTTAATAATATACGAATTAAAGAACTCACATATGTGGTTCATGAGTAAGTCACACTTTGGGGCGATGTCGAAAAAAGCCCTAGCCCACCCATGTGGGTCAACCTTCACCAAGTAAGCATGAGTAGGTTCACTCATCTTTTTCAACTCCTCCATTTCCCTTTGGAATTCATGCACTGTATACGCAGCAACTGCTCTCCATAACTTCTTCTTCTTCAATAGTAAACATTTGTGTCCTGCACTTATGAAGTTGGCGTATAAATGTCTTATGCATATGTGGTGGTCAGAATTTGGTACGACTGCCTTAAAGCTTGGAATCAACCCCTTCATACAAAATCAGAGAAGGAAATATCTTAATGTAATAAAAATATTTTTATGCAAAAATCAATTACCTTTTGTCTGTCAGATATGAATTTCCACCCATGCGAGCCATGCGGACCAAGGTCCACCACTAGAGTCTCCAGAAACCAGGACCAACTATCCTTACATTTAGCCTCAACAACAGCAATTGCAATGGGATAAATGTTGTCATTTGGATCTCTTCCAACAGCAGTCAAAAGTTGCCCTTTATAATATCCTTTTAAAAAACAGCCATCAACTCCTATAACAGGCCTACAAGCTGCCTTAAAACCATCCTTGCATGCTGCCAAAGACATATACAGTCTTTGAAAAGTTGGTGGTACCTCTAAACTTGGCCTCTCAACCTTTATAAACATACAACTCCCTCTATTTGTTTGTCTCACTGTTGCACAATAATCCCAAAGTCGATGGTATTGTTCTCTTAGCTTGCCTTCTATCTGTCTCTTAGCCTTCACCCTAGCAGTGTACAACTGTCTGTTAGTAACATCCACATTCCATTGATTTTTAACATCCTCACGAAGTGCTTTCAATGGATAGTTTGGCTGTGTCCTAAACTTGTGGATCATCCTATCTGCAATCCACCTAGATGTTACAATTGAAGATTTGTATTTTCTTGTACACTGGTGAGTAGGGTTCAATGACTTAATCATGAATGTCATCTTACCTGGTACCAATGAACCATAAACTCTCCATGGACAACCCTCACTCTTACTTCTACAAATTCCAATCACCCTATCCCCATCATTTTTAGTGAATTCTACATATTTACCTTTGAAGAGGTTGTATGTTCTCACAGCTTGTTTGAACTGATTCGCCGAAGTGAAGGACATACCAACATGCAATTTGGCTTCATCCATGTCAACATCATGAAATTCAGAAAAAGTAGGCACACACCTAGGCTTACTCACTGCCTCATTATTGTCATCATCGCTATTAGGGGGACTTACGAAGATATCACTTCTCCTCAACTTAGAGGATGATGTATCTTTTTCCTCATCATTTAACAAATGGTCACTAGTGCAGAGTTTATCAAACTCCACATCTCCAACATCTTCATCACCAACCTCTTCATCACCATTCCCCTCATCACCATCCCCCTCATCACCATCCATCTCATCACCAATCCCCTCATCACCGTGGGTGAATGTACCAGCCCCTAGTTGATCACCACCATCATCCCATGCATCATCATCATCGCCTATCAATGACTTCCAAAATGGGTAATTTATAATTCTCATCGTTTGGACATCATCATCACCATGTTCATCCTCATCTGCACCTACTTGTTCATCAGCATTATCATATGACACAATATACAAAACCACAATGGGATTCACAAGTTTACATCGTTGCAAGTACTCAATCATTCCGATGACACTATCATCAGACGTTATAAGCACCAACCCATCATCCAAGGATTTATCAGGCTGAAAATAGTAATTCATATCACCTTGTTGGTATCCAAATGGGTTAACTATTTTTTCTAGTTCAATAAATGAGAGCAGGCCTAGTTCATAGGGGTCATCAACTATCTCTATTTTTCTACCAAGATAGATGCACTTATACTTCCTATCAAACATACCCCCATAATGAACCCTAAAAAGGACTCTCTCAATTCCCATTCTGTAAATGTATTGCTGGACCCTACAGGACAAATTTACAAACATTATTTAAAAAAAAATAATAATAATAAATGAATGGAACAAAACAGTATGATATAATATTAACTTCTTAATTTATGATAAAGACAAAATAAAATAAAATAAAATAAAAAATAAAAAAAACTCTCCAAAAAAACCAACACACTATCTGGGACTTATCATAAAGTCTCCAAAAGAAATAAACCAAAACAATCATTCAGACAAAACCACAAAAACAGTGCACTGTCATTCGGGACCACTTCAAATAGAGAAACAGATCAAGAAAGTCAAATACAATAAATAAGTAAAAGCAAAAACATGTGGACCACCAACAAGCATGAAAACGAAGACAAATGGTGGATATCATGGGACCACTTCAAGTCAAAATTAATTGAATAAATAAACCCTAAAACCACAAGTATATCCATCTGTACTTTATCCCACAAAAGGCCTATCAAAAGGTGGATAGTCCGACATGAACGGTTGCTTTTACTCCGACAAAATACTTTGCTCTTTTATTTTTTCATGAAAAAAAAAAAGTTCAAAGTAAGCGATACTTACAAAAAAGTGCAGCGTCGTTCTAGGGTTTGGTCTCACGATTTGTTAGAATTCCGCCACATCAGCAACACCGTTCTAGGCTTTGATTTCAGTTCTAGAATATTCATGGTTCAGCGCCGTTCTAGGGTTTGCTTTCTGTTCTAGAAGATTCACGATGCAACGCCGTTCTAGGGTTGGGTTTAAACTTTTGGAAGATGTTTAGGTTAATGCACTTGAAATCGTGAAACAATTTGTTTTATTGAGGGACTCGGATGACTTTATTTCATTTTGCCAGGGTATTTCAGCATTTTAAGACGTGTTATAAGGTTATTAACGACACTTCACCAATTCAGATAAGGGCACATGCGTAATTTTACTATTGAAGATATTTTCAAATATGGGGACAAATAACTGAAGGGTGTAATCGTCTTTTCATAGTAAAAAGTAAGGGCAAAATGGGGAGAGAAATCCAAAAACGTGCACGTGATGCGCACGTGACACGTTGACCATCATGGTTAACGTCTTTGACTGACGAAATGAGGTCTTTGGTAATGAAATTGTAGTTTGATGGGAGTGTAATGTAAACTTGGTAGTTGATGGGGGGAAATGGTCATCTCATGGTAGTTCATTGGGGGGGGAAAGGATAATTTCCCCTTATTCTAGGGGTATTTACTTCCTTATGTATTTTAGGTCTATTAGGTTTACATTTCCTTAGTATACTAGGTCACTTGCCTATCACTCATAGCTTCTCTATAAATATAAATAAAGGTCTCTATAATACTTCATAATATAGTCTTACTACAATATAGTCCATTCTATGCTTCCGCTCTCTCTTTCTCTCTCTTCTTCAATAGATCTCTCCAATATATTTAACATGGTATAGAGTCTCTTTCTTTTGGCCTTCAACTTCCTTGACATTTTCCGGCGTTCTCTCTTTTCCAATAGTCCAAACACCGTCGTGCTCTCCGCCTACACCTTTAGACTCTTCCACTCCTTCATTGTAACGCAATCTAGAAAAGTAATCCCAGGATCAAGCTTGCGAGGCACAGATCTGTTGATCTGTGGAAGATCTGCTGCCAACAGCCTTGACACATTCCTCCATGCGCCGCCACCGTGAGTTTCTTTAGCCAAACAACCACCAAAAGTGGTGTTTCAACCCCAGATCAGTGGATCTGTGAAATATCAGCCAATTTCTGCATTGCATGCACCCACACGTGCCACCTGAAGCTGCTACCATGTTGCCCACGAACCGCTGCATTTTTCCAATCAACTTGGTTGTTGAGCTGTTCCATAGATTAGCTGCTAGCCATCACAAATCCATCAAGCACGCCGCCAACCGACCTTAGACACGCCGAAAGTGTATCCTGCCAGTGGGTGTGACGCACCAACGCGCGGCCGCCAGAGGAGCACGTGGAACACACACGCAGGACACTTCCTCTCTTTCCTGTAACCACATGTCACCTAGAGAGATCGACACGTCAACCCTAGTTCTATGCCATCACCTCTGTCACGTCAGCTTATCTGCTACGTCATCATCTTGTTATGCTTGACTTTGACCTTTCTATTTGACTAATGACTTTGACTTCTCCTAGAGTTGACCGTTGACCATTGACTTTGACCACTCTCAGAGTTGACCAAGTGTTTCCTACTCAATTTTTCGTCCTGGTTTCATATTTGTGGTTCTTTTTTTTTCTTTTTTTTTTGGCTTTTGGCATCTCTATATGGCACAATGAAATTCTTTACAAGTTAAGAGATTTTGTTTTATCAGTTCATGCATTGTTCAGTTCGGTTCCAAAGCCTTTTTTCGACACAGTTCAACCCAGTTCAATCTTCTTGCAGTGGGCACTCTTGGGTCAGACCAATCTTTCATCTGGTCCATAGGTTCGAGCCAAACAAGGCCATTTCAACCAGCCCACTTATGCCTTGCCAAACCGGTCACTGCCGCCTCTCCAAGCCATCGATCCATTACTAGTATGAATTTTTGGGTCAAACCGATCCTTTCAATAGTCCATGGGTTTTCAAGCATGATTGGCCCCTTCAATCAACCATACTCAGCTCAGCCGACCAGGCAAGATGGTTTTAGGGTTTCCAGCCAAATCAGCCAACCAGGCGAGATGGTTCAAGGGTTTAGAGCCATAGTAGCTCTTTCAACTGGCCCTGTTCTCTCCGCTCAGTCGACCAAGCGAGCTAGTCCATTACTAGTATATGGTTTTCGAGTCAAACTGCCACCAAGTGAATCAGGCTCAAGTCCAAATGCATGACTTAATTCAGTTAAGGCCCATTACAGCGGCCCAATCCACTATTCCAACAACTTTTATGGCGTCACTCCGACATATTATTCTAGGGTTATTTACTTCCTTATGTATTTTAGGTCTATTAGGTTTACATTTCCTTAGTCTACTAGGTCACTTGCCTATCACTCATAGCTTCTCTATAAATAGAGGTCTCTATAATACTTCATAATACAGTTGTACTACAATGTAGTACATTATATGCTTCCGCTCTCTCTTTCTTCTTCAATATATCTCTCCAATATATTTAATAAGTGACATACATAATAAGTATTTATATAGTCCGCCACGTTAGTCAATAATTGTCATATAGACTTATGAAGCAATAAATGCCACCTAATTTAGAATAAAAATTAGAGCTTGCAATTTTTGATATGACTCGCGAACTCAACATGAATCCAACACGAAATTAAAATGTTAGGGTTGAGAAGTCTAATCCATTTAATTAAATGAGTCAGCTTCTGACTGACCTATATAGTCTTATACCCATACATAGATACAACTTGACACGATATAATGGTTGGCAATTTTTACATGACCTACGAACTCAATACAAAATTAGAGGGTTTTGATTGAAGGATTTGACCCGTTTAATAAAATGAGTCGAGTTAGAATTGACATATATAGTCTTATATTCATGCTTTGACACAACCTTAACCCGACACGCGAACATGAATTGCCTCTCCTAATAAAAACTATAAAACATCAAATTCTTGTAAACCAAAAATTAATATAGATAAAGAAACAAAAACAAAGGGTGGGTTCCAGTTGGCAGAAAAACAAGGATACCTGGCCCCATTGGTGTCACACAAGCATACTCTTTTAATAGAGTTTTGTTATAAATTTACATGGTAATTCACATTTTAACAAATATTATATAGATTATATTTTAGTGACAGACATAATAAACCGCCACGTTAATTAATAATTGTCATATAGACTTTTATATAGCAGTTTATATTTTAATGACTAATTTCTGACATGATAAATCCCACATAATTTATAACAAAAACTATATAATACCTCAAATTCCCCTCGCTATTTGCATTCTTTCTCATTTTTCCTCTCCACAATTTACAGAGAGAGTGCATAGTAATACACAATCTTCCTGATTTATACCTTCATTTCATTGGCTTCTTTAGAGTCCCTACCTCCAAAGCTGACCAACTTTCATCTGATCTCTCTCCCGAAAGCATTAATTTATTCATTCTTTCCTTCCCAAGAAAACCAACTCAAATTCCTCCATCAAAGTAAAATGTGCTTCTGTTGGCAATGGCCTATTCATCCAGACCCCACAAAAACGAAAGGTAGGCTTCTTTTGAAGTTGTGGGTTATTTGGTTGAAGAGCTTCGTGATATATGAATCAACCTGTTAGTAAAGTTTCCGGTTTGGTGAACTCAAGGGCAAGTTCGTAATTCTTCTGGTGCTACTTCTTCTTCGATTAGCAAGACAAAAAGAGGTTAAAAGAATAATACGCAGGGGATGTTTCCAACGAATCCTCCTCTAATGGTAAAGTTAGTCTTCTCTTTGGTGTGATTGTAGAATAGGGGAAAATGTTGCGTACCTCTCTTCTTTTATGTGTGGAATTATTTATAGATTAGGTTGTCTGATGTCAACTATGGCAACCGGGTGGACAATCCGGGATTTGGGAGTCACCGACGGAGGAGTTAATGATCCAACCTTCTGGTTGTTACGAGCTAAGAGTAACGCCCCAATAGTTTAATATGGATCCATGAATTCCATGTAACAGCCTCGAGTGTTAATGCGCATCCCGTGAGTGGGGCTTGTAACGGTTCCAGTGATTGTTGCGCATCCCATAAATGGCGTCCCACGTTTTGTGAGTAATAAGTGTGTTACTTCCGACCATATTAGCTCAGTTATGTCCACAAGCTTGGTAGAAGACTTGTCTTGAGCTACCACTCTGTACTTCTCATATGTTGTACTCGTGAGCTATGATCTCCAGAGCTATATTTGATATTGCATACCCGAGGCAAGGTGAGTCGTTGATCAAATTGAACCCCTGAACATTTTGGGCTTCCGGCGGTATCTGTGACCATATCTTTGGTTCTTCGTGACCTGGGCCCATGGGTTCGGGTCTCATAAAATGTGTGTAGCACAACCTATAAAACCTTTTGTAAAGACCTCGAGGATGCCAACGCCTTTATCGGGTCTTTGATTTTTGTTGAGGAGCTTGTTTTGAAGATTAAAAGTTTGCTGTGGAAAAAGAAAGGGATGTTGGAAATAATTTTGGATGGTGTACAAAATTCTTATTGAAATAAAATAATACAAATCTGAAAATTAACAATAAAATATATAAATTACAACAGATGTTGGAATATTTTATATTTTCTAAATTAGGTTTATTAATATTTTTCTTTAATATGTTATTTCTCTTTATGTTAGCATATTTTTATTTTCTAGTATTATCTTTCTTTGTAAGGTTTATTCTCTTCCTTAATTCGTTTAGGTCTACTTTAAGGTTTCTTGATCACTACTCATTGTCTCTCTATAAATAGAGAGTTATGTAATATTATTTGACACAGTGAATATCTAAAATGTAGCCTATACGTCTCTCTTTACTTCCGCTCTCTTTTCTTTCTCTTTCTTACTATAGTGTGTGTGTATATATATATATATATATAAGATGAAAAGTGGTGTATCAAAATCTCTCACAATGCTATAGAATCATGCAAGAGCGTTGCCCATAAAGGTTGATTTGTGCCTCCCGAAGAATATAACTTGGTGCGATCAGATCTATTGATACGCAACATCCTGGGATTAAACTATGGCATCTACCTTTGTTAATGACGTACTTCCAATAATAAAGACTAATAGAACAACCATTTGATCTTCTTGATAAAAAAAATCACATAGAGAAACACAAAGAATAAAAGACACTAGGTGAATCTTCAACTAGTTCATGTGGTTGATTTATTGGGGTCTGATAGAAATCTATGCACTAGCTTTTATGGGAAAAATATAATACCTTTCTATATGAAAAAAGTATAACTTATTTATAGTGATATTCTTTGTTAGAAAGAGATCACATAATCTTTGTTAAAAACTTGAGAAACTTTTAACACCAAACGGTCATAACATTAAAGGTTAAAACCATCAAGTTGACCAATGAAAATAAATCTTAGAAAACCATTTGGTCATAAAAAATTGTTAAATGACCAACGGTCATGACTCATAACTGATATTTTTTCAAAATCTCATGTCTTAATAATAGCCATTAATGCTTAGAAAATAATAATAGTTGTTAATGATTATAAAAATATCAATGCATGTTAATGACTAAATGGTCAAAGCAAGATTTAATGATTTGTAAACAATTTTAATGACCAAATGGTTAGAAACCAAAATGGTTAAAGCTGATTTTTATTTCTTCCCATAAAAACTCATGAAGATAATATCAAATGATAAAACATTTTCAAATGACTAAAATATGAATGTTTGTAACAAATATTACAACAATCTCCCACATGTTACAAACATTAGAATAAAAGGAACTCGAAGATTTTAACCACACCTAGGATAAATAAGTTACGAACTTAATGAATCGAGGTAGAGTTAAATTCTTTTAACCAAATTCACAAGTTGACCAAACTTATCACCCACATAACTTTCTCCCAAAAAAAAAAAAAAAAATTAGGTTCTATAGTGGGTTGGCACCTTATATAGGCCATGCGCCACTGGGTTTCATGAGTACTCTAGAGACTTGCCAAAGTGATGTAGACCAGAAAGCTAAGGATTCCACAAAGAAGAGCGATGATGTAGGAGGAAATTCGCATTTGATGAGCTCTACTAAAAAGGCCATATCTAGAATTTCTGACCTCGGATTAAAGCAAGCCTTGTGGCTTTAGAAAACTAACTCAAAGATCTACAAATTTATGTTTCACGAGAGTTTGCTAATCCCAATGTTTACTAGGTCAAAAGAGCCTCCATTTGTAAGCCGTCCGAACGGGCCTCTTCTGGAAGTCACCATAGTAAAACCCGAGATGTCCATTCACAAGCCGTCCGGATGGCCCTATGTTATTTTTCAGTTTTTACTTGTTTTACGTACTTTAATTTCAGTTATTTGGGTGACCGTCTGAACGGCGGTATGTCCCTCTTGGACGGGCATCGTAGAATTTCAAATCCATCTCTATTTCGTTTTAATTTTAGGGTTAGGGTTTGGGGGCCAATAAATACATGTTTTATAGACCCTGGAATGGAGATTTGATTCATATGTGAGTTTTGTTCAAAAAAAATCTCAGAGTTGAGTTTCTTTAGAATTTTCCTTCAAACCCTAGAGACTATCTAGCGTTTAAAGAAGATTTCTTAGATCTTTTGATCGTATCGAGATCTAGAAATACATATCCGTTCTTTATTGTTGTTCTCCCTTGCTGCCCACTAAGTCACAATGCATCCAGTGGTATCAAAGTCCAAGTTACTTTTCATGAATGAGGAGGGGCAACCATTGTGCAGACATGAACAAAGTGCACGTGCGCATGGAGGCAGCACATAAGGAGCAACCGGCGATTCGTTTGCGGCACATGGGTAATGGTCCAAACGGTCGTTGTCGCCAACCAAGACCGCGATATGTGGAGGCAGAAGGCAAATTTATCGTTGAGAATGAACCTGTCAATCCTTTTGTGAGGTGTAGAGTGCGGATGAAATGTACTATGTCACAAGCTCAAGCTATTCCCTGGGAAGCAGGCATCAAGCTCGATATCCCGGAATTCCAAGCAACCCGAAGAGTTCCTTGATTGGGTGGTTACTATTGAAATGGTTCTAGACTTCAAGGGTGTGCCCGATGAACGACGAGCCTCTTTGGTGGTAAACACATTTCGGAGAAGAGTTGCTGCGTGATAGCAACAACTGAAGCAAACTAAGGTGTGGCAAGGCAAGTTGAAGATCAATAATTGGGAGAAACTATTGAAATACATGTGAGTGGCTTTCTTACCCAATAGTTATAACATTGGCCGAAAATGACAAAATTGGAGACAAGGGTCTATAGCTGTGGTAGAGAAAATAGAAAAGTCCTACAAAAAGAAGGTGTCTAGGGAGGCGACGAAGGTCAAGTATCAATCGGTGCCTCGATAACTTGGAGATACTTGCCGACAATTTCAGACTACATGCACCATGGGATGCAAGGTGACCAAGCTTGTCATCGATTGAAAAAGTTGTGAGAATGTAGTCTCGGAGGAAACGATTCGAAAATTGGGGCTTCAAACCAAGAGACATCCTACTCCCTACTGGGTAGAATGGCTCACAAGAGGAAACGAGGTAAATATTTCTAAATGTTGTCTTATGTCTTTTTCCATTGGAGCTAAATATTGAGATGATGTGTGGTGTGACGTGGTCGCCATGGATATCTGTCACCTATTGTTGGGAAAGCCATGCCAACATGAGAAGACTATTGTTCATGATGAAACAAAGAACACTTACAGCTTCATGGTTGACAAGGTCAAGTTCACTTTGCTACCTAACTAAGATGTGGGGCCAAAACCTTCATAAGGGGATGGTCAACCACTAGTAGGAAGGGAAAAGCTGACTAACACGAAAGGGGGCATCAAGTGGGTACTACTAGAAGTGGGTGAGGATGACATGGTTTCTTGTGGTGAGGTGATGTCTCAACGGGAGGAGGTACGACTATATGACGGGGGCCTGCAGTGCGACACCTTAGCCATTATTCACAAACCCCAACCCCACCTACCAAATCCGTATTATGTGGAGGAGGAAGATGAGTGGGTTGACGAGGAATTCCAAGAATATGGATTCATTGATGAAGAGTTCGAGCAACAAGAAGATGTTGAAGAGCCTTCACAAGGGTTCGCGAATTGGGATCCCCCAGCAACATGTGATCCCGACGAGGAGGATGAAGATCCTAAGGAAAGACCATTGCCATTAGACCAAGAGGGAGAGTACGCAGCAGATTGGTTTACTACCATGCTTGGAGGCATCTACCCCAAAAAAGATGACCCATTGGAAGAGGAAGGACCCGCAGATGGTATTGCAAATTCTAATGCGGTTTTCAAACCTCAAAAGGTTGATGAAGACTTTTGTTGTGCCAAATACCCACCTAAATTAATAGGCAAATACTTGGTACGTTTTATTCACAAGTGCACAAGTTCGAACGATAGTATAGTAGGCAAATACGAGATCATTCCCACGAGAATTGGTAAATTATGTTTAGTAGTAATTTCCTATTTAATTAACAGATAAAATTCAATTGTCATGATTGAATTAAGATAAAGAAATAAAGTAAAAGATAAACTAAAACTAAAAAGGATTAGGGTTTTGATATCCACCACTAATCAGACTAATTAAGATAACAATATGCCAATGCACCAATTATACCGGTATATTTAATGTTTGCCAACCTAAGGGCATGGGTGTATTCTCCTTAAGTTATAAATTTCCCTAAGCAACGAATTAGGTATGGGTGTATACTCGAATTCTTTTCTTTCTTAAAGGATTTAGCATGTGTGTATACTAAGTTGTTCTTTACGAAAGCATAAATCTATGAAAATCGACAAACACACGAAACCTAGGGCATGGGTGTATACTCCTAGGTTTCCATGTTGATTAACCCAAGAACTTGGCGTGAGATTCTTTTGTTACTCTTATTAAACCCAGGACTTGGTCATCCAAATTGATTTAATTAACTAATTCGTACCACCTGCGTATGTTGATCAGGCAAACACATATGAGAAATTCAAGATACAGGAATTAATCAAGTTAAATACACCAAAATATAATTGTAGCAAAGGAGCCACTATTGAAATCATAAATAGACATGATTAGGGCTTTAATCTAGCCCTAATTAAAATATAAACTACATAACAAAATAAAAGGTGGAAGAGAAGAAAAACCCAAACTCCTCTTGATCTAGCTTTCAGTTCCTTTCTAGAGATTGTGCATCTTTTTCCACACTTATTCCTAGAAGCTAAGAGGTCTATTTATAGGCTTAAAGGAATCCTAGAGTCCCAAGTAAACCTAGAAACCCTAATACAATTGTAGGTTTAAGTCCTTGTACAACAAGGACAAGAAAAACCTTAATTTGGAAGGAAAGGGAGAGTCTGGCCGCCTTTGATGTGTCTCCAGCGCACTGGTGTGCTCGATCGCAACCCGTGTGTACTCGATTGCACGTCTGCAATCGAGACTCTTCTGGTGTGCGCACGATCGCACATGGCTGCACTCACTGCTTGTCTTCTTTGGTAGTGGGCTCGAGCGTAGGTTCCATGCAATCGATCGCACTGCCACAAACTCCAACTTTTCCCAAATTCTCTCTTTGAGCCCAAATCTTCTAGATTTACTTCATTTTCTTCTAAAAGCCTACAAAAGCATGGAAAACACATAAAGGAACTAAAATAGCATAAATTAACCATAATAAAGAATTAACACACATAAGTTTAAGGGCTAAAATATGAATATTTTGGTACTTAACAACCTTCCAAGTGGAATGCCTAATTTTAATGATGATGGAGTATGTTATGTTGATTTCCTTGGTATAGGCAATATTTTGTCAAATTCACATAACAATGATTGTGATGAGTTTTATGCGGATGAGGAGAATTACATGTTCACAAGGGAGACAACAACTAACCAATTCTTGAGTATTTTTCATGGCATGTGGAAGGGAAAAGGTATGCGGGAAGCGCAGCAAGCCTGACGTATTACAAGGTGGCTTGTGGGGCGTTCAAAAGAATCATCATAATCTACCAGTGATTAAGATTGTGACGTTTGTTGTGGGGTGTTGCATTGTCTTGATCTTGAGGAAGGGAGAATGGAACGAGTTGCCAGGGCACCTGAAGGACCGGGGAAAGAACTATCCGAATTCGAGGACGAATTCTTTCCAACAAGGGGAGAATGATGTAGGGGGGAACAGGTGGAACCTACCCTCTATAGACTTCAATAATGAGGGTGTGAATTCGAGGACGAATTCTCTCCAACCTGGGGAAGATGATGCAAACCAGAAAGCTAAGGATTCCACAAAGAAGAGCCATGATGTAGGAGGAAATTCGCATCTGATGAGCTATACTAAAAAGGCCATATCTAGAGTTTTTGACCTTTGATTGAAGCAAACTTTGCGGCGTTGGAAAGCTAACTTAAAGATCTACAAAGTTATAGTTCATAAGAGTTTGATAATTCCGATGTTTACTTGGTCAAAAGAGCCTCCGTTTGCAGGCCGTTTGAAAGATGTCTGAACGGGCTCTTCCGAAAGTCGCCATAGTAAAACCCGAGACGTCTGTTTGCATTCGATTCACAAGCCCTTCGGATGGCCCTATGTTATGTTTCAGTTTTTACTTGTTTTATGTTCTTTAATTTCAATTATTTAGGTGATTGTCTGAATGGGGGTATGTCCCGTCAGGACAGGCATGGTAGAATTTTAATTCCGACTCTATTTCCTATTAATTTAGGTTTAGGGTTTGGGGGCCTATAAATACATGTTTTATAGACCCTAGAATAGAGATTTGGTTTATATGCCAATTTTGTTCAATAAGAAGTCTTAGAGTTGAGTTTCTTCATGAGTTTCCTGATCGCTCTAGATATCTACCCAACACACTCCTAATGGATACCACCTATAGGGGATAGCACATCCACACTCATATAGGTGGTATCCATCATGAGTGTGTGGAAGGAACACCCCATCCCAACAGGTAGAAACTATGGATCCACTAAAAGCTTTAAGCTTATCCTTAGTCACTCTGCATCTTGTACTGTCTTACACCATAGGGATGGACTAACCACTATTCTCAACAAGATAGTTAATAAACATAAATTGACAGTACCATACCGTGACCACATGTGACTTCGTTTCCCATTAAACCACATTCATGCGATCTCCAATCACAAAGGTTGGGTATTAATCACATTGTCATAATTTGGATATCAATCCTATACCCCGCGATGCTTCTCTCACTAGCCTTCTTGCAAGTGGCTTGGTCAAAGAATATATAGAATTCTTTTATGACCTCACAAAGTCATTACACCGGTTTCAATAAGTTGCCTCACAATATTGTGCACTTTCTCATTATAAATTATTTTCTTCTTGCTCGAGCTATGGCAGCCCAACAATCACAGTAAACATACAGGTGGAATTGTATTAGCATATAAAGGAAAATAAATTAAGCAATATGCTCTTTAGCCATTCATTTTAAATTTCTGCCTTCTACAAGGCAATTAAGTCTGACTCCATAGTAAACCTTGCTATGTAAGTCTTTTTTGAGGACTTCCAAGAGATAGCTCCTCTAACTAGAGCTAACTAGAGTAAACACATAGGCACTAGTAGGCTTTGCTCATCTGAATCAAAAATCTAGTTAGCATCACAATATCCTTTCAATATAACAGGATAATCACAATATGACAAACCAAAATTAATTGTTCCCTTTAAGCATCTCAACGATTTAGAGATAGCATTACAATGCTCAATACCATGATTATGAATATATCTACTCAACCGCTAACAACATATGCAATATCAGGGCATGTACAATTTGTCAAAACATCAAGCTATCAATGATTTGTGCAAATTTCTTGCAAAACATCATCACCATGATTCTGCACCAAGTATATTTTCGAATCATATGGTGTAGACATAGATGGATAATCAAAGTGCTAAAATCTTGTAAGCATCTTTTCAACATAATATGTATGAGATAAAATAATGCCATCATTATCTCTAATAACCTTAATGTCCAAGATGACATTAACTTTACCTATGTCTTACATATCCAAATTAGATGCAAGAAATCTTCTAAATTCATGCACAACATCAATGTTAGTTCAAAAAATAAGCAAGTCGTCAATATATATAAACAAATAATGACTGTTTGTATAGTTTTCGGTATGGTGGACCCAAGGGTAGCCTAGTAATTCCAGCTACGCCGCTTCTCTTCGATCCTGTAAAACAAAGCGCACGTTAAGAGGATGTACCGGGTGGTGGCCGGTGATCCTCCTTTGATGATTGAGTTAGTCTCTTTCTTAGCTTTTTTGGTGTTTCATATATGAGAGATTGTGTACCTATTTCTATTGTCCATGAGCCTTTTGTAGATAGATTTCACATGGACAGCGATGATGACCGGACGGAGGATCTGGGATCTGGTCATAATGGACGGAGGAGTCAATATTCCTGTTCCCTGACCATTATGATTGACCAGGAACCATTCATGTTGTTGACATAATATTAGAGATAGTGCATAACTAGTATCATGACCAACGTGATTCCGAGAATAGCGCATAAACGTCGGAGGTATTCAAGTGCGAATCATAATCAATCTAATAATCAAGGCGCATTAAGCTATTAGCCTAGTCGATGCATATCTTGTCCATAACTGTAATATCCATGTAATAAGTAAAACCGACTCTGATATACTTGGTTTGGTGAATGATGTAGATGGGGTGTTGATAGTTTCCCGGAAGTACAGTCTCAATGAAACGACGTTGCATCCATACCTCCAAAGTCGAGTTGTTTCCTAGCAAACCCATATGAATGTGCTAGGCTGTTTCTTAGGTTATTGGGCCTTGTGTCCATGGGCCTGAGTGCAGGTTTTATGTTTAACGGTTACCCCCCGAATTCCTTCTATTGAAATTTCGGGAGAAGGGAATTAAGAATTTTGGCTTTTCCTTTATCGATGAGAAACCTTTCAATTGACTTTCTCTGCTCGGTTCCTTGTTGCCGCTACTTTGGTGTTTCAACCATTTTTGGGATCTGACATCTGCGTGCCCTGGATACTTGGTGGTTGGATGCAATCTTTTGATTTTCAAATGTTTTGTCTTTATCCGCATACATGCGTCGTTGCTTGTCCATGTGTATTTCTAAGGGAAGCTCGTGTCCAAGTGCAAGGACCTGTGAGACAAGTGTCGGTCATTGGATGGTGCCTTTTGTTGCGTCTTTTGAAAGGAAAGATGGCTTGAGTCTCTTCGGATTAGGTGCAATTGCAGGCTCATGATGGCTTCACATTATATTCTCATATCCTTCGCTCGAGATTACTTTGTTCTATAAAGGTTTCTTCTTCCTTCCACTTTCTTTACAGCCCTAACCCTTCTGAATCTTACCCTGTAAAATTCCCTATTTACTCTGTTTCTCCGGTGTCATATATTCATCTTGTCAACCTCAATCTTCCAAAATTGGAGTTGTTGACGAACAATCACCGGAAGTCCCTTTAATTCGGCGGTCTGGGAGTTCGTCTGCCAGGTTCTGCCGGTTTGGTGAGGCGTCTTCCTTTGGTACAGAGGTGTCTCTGCTCCTGGCGTACCCTCGCAAGCAAAGGTCTTGTTTTCATCATTCGATGAGATGGTACTCAAGCGTAATTATGAGATTCTTCCTTCGATTTCTCTACATTTTCCCGGCAATTCCATCGGAATGATAGGCGATCCTAGAGACATTTATGTTTACGAGTGTATGTTCATGGCTGGGGTTCATTTACCCTTCTCTCCCATTGTAAGGGAGATGTTTTCTTTCCTAGGAGTGGCCCCGGGGCAACTGATGCCAAATGGTTGGCAGTACTTCATGGCTACCTTGCTACTGTGGCCTACTGTGTTTTTGGGACACACCATGTTGGTTACGGAGTTTTTAAACATATATGGTCCTCACATATATTCAAATACTGAGACGGTGACTTTCATGGTTCGTGGGAAGAACCAATTCACTGAGCCTAGCAAGATTCATTCCAATATCAAACACTAGCCGGAACAATTCTTCTATGTTTCTGGGGCCTGGGAGGCGTCCGTGTCGGAAGTTCTTCCGTTGAAGCATACTGTTCTGCGAGAGTGGGGAGCTTTTCAAGAATGTTGTAGGTGTCTCTGGTCTTTCTTTTTCCTTCCTTTTTTTTTTTTTTTTTTTTGTTTGTTTGTTTGTTTGTTTTAGGTTTGGCATGTGTTTTTACCTTCTTTCCTTTGGCAAGGAAGGAATGTCCCAAGTTGGACTCGGAGCAACGGAGTCGAGTTGACCATATCTTGGCATATTCTCAACTTCTCGAGAACGAGGCTTGGATGGCTTTGAACAATATCATCACTGATTCCGCTTTTCGGGGGCATTTGGGTTACCAAATCCCTATTGATAAGGTTCTTTGGGATCACCAAGGGAACCACAAGAATTCAACTCTTCCCGGCGATAAACCGGTTTCTCAGTCACCTGCCCGGTCTCAGGGTAAGAAGACCCGAGCACACAAAGTTGTCCCTTCTTCGGACAAGTCAGCCGCTGTTAAGGCCTCAGCTTCGAGTGGTCCCGATTCATCTTCTAAACTTTCTTCTCATTCCTAAGTTTAGGATGCCACTTTGTCGGCTTCGGTGGTTGTAATCAACCCCCCGGGTTCACAAAGAAAAGCAGATAAAGGTAAAGCTCCGTCTGAACCTCTTTCAAAGAAGGGGCGGGTAGATAAGTCAGTGGAGCTCCTAAGTTTGGTATCTTTAGTTCGGTCCAACTTCGTTACCGTGAATTTTGGTGCTCCACGAACGTAAGATGAGGTCTCAGATCCCACTCCTATGGAGGACGTGGCTCCTCTGCATGTGACCCCTCTGTGTATGAGATCTCGGGAGCAAGGGGAGCTGGCTACCACTCAGAAAGAAACTTCTAGTCCTCCTTCTCTCAAGGTTGTTCCTTTGGATCCTCCTGTTGATCCTTCCAACCAGCTGCCTGTGTACCTGGGACAACCACTCAGGGGCCATTTTAGGTGGAGTTCGCCGATGATTAGGTCGCTGGCTAAGGGCGTGAGCGGGAATCCTTTATCCATGCTAACCAGACTATTGCCAGGGGATTATATCCTAGGAGAGGGTTGACTTACTCCGGAGATGTTTGTGGAAAAATTGGTCCACTGTCATTATTCGGTAAGTTGCACATGTCGTTCGCTTTTTATTTTTTATTGCTATATCTGACATGATCTTGTTTTATGTAGTTTTCTACTCTCATTACTAGCTGGTATAAAGAGTACCAAGAGAATATGTCGACGAAAGAGTTGAGCTCCGGGAGTTGGTTCGAAAGTTGACCAATTAGCATGAGGCTTCAAGCTGGCAAGTGATTCAAGGTTTGACTCCAGATTTTGAAGTGGAAAATCTACGTCTTCTGCTAGCCGTGAAAGATCAAGAGCTTCTTGAGAGCAAACAGAAGCATTCTGAGTTGTAGACTGCTAACATGCATCTTGAGGATCTTATGGACCATGCCAAGTGGACACCAATGTTCATCAGGCCATTGCGGAGCACTTTAAAGTTGTGGAAGAACTTCACCAGGCTCAGACTTTCGGGGAGGGTTTCCGGAAGCTTTTAAAGACACTTGAGGCTCAACTATCCTAATTAGAGGATGCTCGTGAGAAGGTTGAAGCAAACTTGAAGGCTTCTTGGGACAGGTGTGGCCGGTTCCGTCAAGGGTACCTTTATTGGAAAGCTAAGGCAACTCATTATTTTGTGGAGTTGTCTTTCGTTCCTTGGCTCCGAGACTTGCTCTGGGTGCGAGGATTCCATTGGGGCTTCGAGAATTGTCGGTACTTGACCATCAATTAGGAGCGATTCGATATTGACTCGGCCATAGTGAATTCTAACTTTTTGTCCATCCCAGCCAGCGCCATTGACGAGTTGGTCGATACTGGCAGAGATCTGATTCCATATGCTCCAAAAGTCAACACGTACGGGTTCCGACCAAAAGTGAACCTACCCCACGAGCCTCTTGGTCCCGAGATTGTCATAGACGATGCTAATGATGTCGGAGCAGCTCCCGAGACTTAGAACTTTTTGTTATATTTCTTTTGCCAATCTGTCTGTATAAGGATCGTCTCCTCTTTTTATATGTATTTTTGAACTGCTTTAGACTTCGGTATTTATGAACGCTTTTCGTTTGATTTACTGCTGCTTCTGATTTTCCTATCTTTGTGATCTGTAGTCGATTGTACTACCCCCCATGGCCAAGGATTAAAAAGAAATTTTTAAACCTTGGCCATTAAATTCCCTGTGCATCTTTTGGTATTTGACGTTTTAGGTTTCGGAGGCCATCATTACTTTGCGTCAGTTGGTTTTCCTAGGTGATTCTGCGCATTTGTGTCTTTTCCCACAGATGGCGCCAAACTGTTGGTATAGTTTCCGGTATGGTGGACCCAGGGGTAGCCTGGTAATTCCTGCTATGCCGCTTCTCTTCGATCCTGTAAAACAAAGCGCACATTAAGAGGATGTACCGGGTGGTGGCTGGTGATCCTCCTCCGATGATCAAGTTAGTCTCTTTCTTAACTTTTTTGGTCTTTCGTATATGAGAGAATTGTGTATCTGTTTCTATTGTCCATGAGACTTTTATAGGTAGATTTCACATGGACGGCGATGATGACCTGGCGGAGGATCTGGGATCTGGGCGTAACGGATGGAGGAGTCAATATTCCTGTTCCCTGACCATTATGATTGACGAGGAACCATTCACGTTGTTGACTTAATATGAGGGATAGTGTGTAACGGTTATCTTGACCAGCGTGATTCTGAAAATAGCGCATAACCGTCGGAGGTATTCAAGTGCGAATCATAACCGATCTGATAATCAAGATGCATTAAGCTATTAGCCTAGTCGGTGCATATCTTGTCCATAACTGTAATATCCATGTAATAAGTAAAACCAGCTCTAATATACTCGGTTTAGTGAATGATGTAGATGGGGTGTTGATAGTTTCTCGGGAGAACAGTCTGGATGAAAGGACGTCGCATCCGTACCTCCAAAGTCGGGCTGTTTCCTAGCAACCCCATATGAATCTGCTGGGCTATTTCTCGAGTTATTGGGCCTGAGTGCAAGTTTTATCTGTAACAATGACAAATTCAAAAGCATCTCCTACCGAGAGTGTTTTTTGCCTCATAGATTACAAAAGCATCTCCCAAAGGGATAGATGAGATGTGGTTATGTATCAATGATGACTACCCCAACTTGGAGTTACTTGAAAATCACATCGAATCTAATCGATGGTATACACTTGACTGACTTAAGGTATTAATCTTCCAAATGAGCTATGTTATCTTAAAGTCAGAGACTGCAACAAGGCAGCTAGATGTTAACATATGGGGTGTTAATTATGAGATGGTAGTCTCGCCTAGATCAAAGCGCATTGCCTTGGCCATGGGCCCTGCTCCCTACGGAGAGTGTTCTTAATTACATAGATTGGGTTGTCATTGCATTATTATATTATTTGTTTTATTTTGGGTTATATATATATTGTTTTGCTAAATAGATATACATCCTAATATTTGTTCTTTTATATTTCATTTATCCATCATATGATCCTCATGCATTGCCTATGTATTATGTTGGTCCTATATCTGTCATAACTCAATTATCATATGAAGATTCGAGACAAGAATATAGCTTGTCTATGACAATTGAGGGGCACAATCTTGTGCAATCACGACCAAAAAAACCTACCTTGGACTCTACTAAAGATGTTGTAGTAACATATGGTCAGTGGGAGCATGTTAATGATGTGGCAAGAGAATTCATCTTGACATCATTAACGCCTAAGTTTTATGAGAAGTTAAAAAAACTTCAAGTATTCTTGAGAGATGCTCGAATACCTGGAAGTGAAGTTTGGGAAGAACTATTATGTTCCCAAACAAGATTTTGATACTGAAATGACTGAGGTAGTTTCAGTTAACTGTCAGATAGTCAAACTAAAAGAACTCGGTTTAATTGATGCTGGATTAGATAGTCAATCTAAGATTGATGAAATCCTGAATTATGTTTTACATTGTTATAAGGAATTTAGAGGTAAAAATAAAGTCAAAGAGGTTTGCAATTTGTCTAAATTAAAAGTAACACAGTAGAAAGCATCATTGAACCATGGTCCGGTATGGTGTACTGTAGCTCTTTTTGCTTAGAGCCGAAAGGCAAAGAGAAGAGTGAGTCCATAACAAGAGGCAATACTTTTGCCAAGGGTATCAATAAAACTCATAAGAAGTTTAAGGGCAGACCCAAAGGGATATGTCACTACTATGATGAGGATGGTCACTGTTGAGAAATTGCCCAAAGTATCTGGCATTCAAACGTTCAGGTAAAAGTCTTTCTTTTAAAAATGGTACATGTTTTAGTATAAATCCACCAGAATTCCTAGTGTGTGGATTTTGGGCTAATTCATTTCTGCAATTCATTTTGCAGAGGTTCCAAAAAACCAGAAAACCAAGAAAAGAAAATAGATCGAAATATATGTATTATATTTCAGTGATGGTGTGAATATCACAGAAGATCATACTCAAAGGTCCTTGCAATTTATAAAAACTTGTTGTTCGTGGTCGTAAATGGAACTAGAAACTCTATCTAGAAGATGGTATGAGTATTAATTTATACTTCAGCTACTCAGCCCCACACCTTTGGAAGCACGGATGCACACTCCTACGCCCTAATGCCAAGAAGAGGCCAAAGCTACATGTAAATGATCTAACTTATATGTTTATTCTGGAATCTAAACATGTTTGTCCTAAGGACCAAAGGTCTTAGGGATTATGTTTTATTTCGCTACGTAAAAAATAAATTTTTTTGAAATTTACGTAATCGATCCCAACAGTTGCCACCAAAGACCAATAGTGTCGACTATTGGACTTGTAGGAGCAACGCTACTAAGAAATTTTTTGAAGTGTTTATCCATGTCTGAACACCAGTCTTACAAACTAGCCATGTCCGCTGACATATCTGGTCACAGCAGGAAACATGTATTCCCTAGGCTCCCTCATGTCCAAACAACATTTGTCCATATCTAGATATGTATTTCAGTACTAGTCTTCTTGAAGCAATCTTCACCATCTCCATTTGTAGACTTAGTACACAATTACCCAATCCCCAAGTTAATAAAAATTAAGTTTTGGACAGTGAATGAGCCAACAAAAAACTTAACAAATAGCATTTCTCTACTCTCCTACAAACTCCTTTCGTACTATTCTCTCATTAATGTTATTTTCTTGTTACTCTAGAAAGTGCTATTCTAAAGTAACATTTGGGCTTCTTCCTATCCTAGGAATTGTTTTGTCAAATCCCTTTAACACTTTTGGCAGTGGACAAAATACATTCTATGGTCATTGCGATAGAGCCTTGAAGTCCTATTTTGCCTTCATATTTTTCAATAATCCAACAAGCCTAAACAATTACAGCCTAGATACCATGTTTTGATATTGAATTTTACAATACACAAAAAACCATACGAACTCAAACCTTCGGGCCAGCGGTCGCACCACCTCTAGCATGCCATCTAATGGCTGTAATCACCAGATCAGGTGGTCCAACCACCTTTACACGATAGGTTGGGGTGGTGCTAACCGGGGGGGAGTGGTATTTAAGAAATTTGGTTGAAATCTGAATCCATTTGAGTTAAGAAATTTGATCATTTATGTGTTGTCATTAAATAAATAAATATGAATTGTTATTCCATTCCAATTTCATGTATTCTTGGTAATACTCATTCATATTCTTAAATAATTATTAGAGGAAACTTCTCAAAATCTCCTTGAATTAATGACCCTCTAAATTTAAAAAACTCTCAATTGCAACCATCAAACTCCTAATTTGATGCAATGTCCTCCTAACGAAAGTTATTGAAAGTACCAAAATACTCTCTGCTTTTTCATTTGTTTTCTTTTTATTATTTTTTGGGTCTGGTTGTGACCCAGCCGTGGGTCACATGCTGGTCAATTTGATTATTCATGATCTGTAGCTCTAGAGCATACATCCTACTGTGTAATTGGAATGAGACATTAACTCCATTTCCATGCCTCATCCACACATGCCGTAGAAGAATCAATTTAAATGAGAGTTATGAATCTAACCACACATTTGAGGTTTGAACCAAGAATTAGCTGGTGAGTTGACAAAGCAATAGGATCTGAGTGGGAGACAAGGACAGCCCATTTTGCATGCTTCTTTTGCAGCAAGTCAAAAAGCAGGTAGAAAGCTTAATGGAAACACATGATCTCCATAGTCAAAGCAAGATATCTATATTCTCCTGCAAAAGAAGCATAGTAAATATGGTAAACTTGTCTTTCCACAGTTGAACATGGAGGACTCTAAGAGGCATTGGCTTGGAAACAAAGGGTACTTTTGTCTCAAAGCACCAACAATAATAGCACGGATCATGTGGAAAACCTTGCAAACAAGTCTATATAGAATTAGGCAAGTGAAGAAAAAGAAGCGCCCACCATATCCCCACAGGTCGTACAACACCATGCACGCTCATGCACCCCTTTCTACAAAAAGGCACTCCCAATTCAAAAGCCATGACAGAAATATCTCCCTTCTTCATTCTATTCTACTCATTGCAGGCTTGTCTCTTTCTCTCTCTCTCTCTCTCTCTAGGGTTTCTCAGGGGCCTTGTTGCAGAGCAAATTTGGCATTCTGTCCACCTCCATGAAAATGTGAGTTACCTAACTTTTGGAGGTGGCCAGCATGTCAAATGGGCTCTGTAAATTTCTCTCTGAGAAACCCCATAAGAACCAAAATTCCTCTTGTCTGTCATATTTTATTTTCGATCGGCCTGAAAAGTTACTTCTCGTTCATCCTTTTTTTTTTTTTTTTTCATTGACAAATTTAGATAGGTTTACATAGTTACACTCCCAAGAGTGTTATCTGAACAGGCATACTTATGAAGGTCTATTGGTTTTTTTTTTTTTTTTTTTTTTTAAAGAATAAAGGTATCCAGGGTTTTGCCCCGACCAGATTCTTAGGACAAAGTGCAAAGCACGCCCTCTACACGGGTTTGATAAAGTTTGAGCTTTCGCCCTCGAGCGTAATCCCAAGGGTTGAACCATAAACAAACCAGGACCAAGTGGCTTAATTACCACTCGAGCCAACCTTTTGAGGTTACGGTCTATTGGTTTTACTTTCTTATCTCATTCTCATCTTCTCATCGTTTCCATTCGCAGGCTAATGCTTAGTATTATTTAGCTGCGGACCTAAATGCAATACATTCAACTTTGTTGGCTATATATAAACCGAAGCTGCATGGTTGCATATATATATATATATATATAGGTTGAGCAACTTTGTTGAAGTTAATTCAGGTGATCATGAGCAGATGCTCATCAAAGATGGATACCATATTTTCTGTAGGACCCGACTCCCGAGGGAGTTTTCTTTCTTGGCAGCAGCTGTCAGGATTTCTACGAGTCAAGTTTGACCTGTAACTTGTTGATAGACTAAGATTTTGTCATTGCATTGGTCCGAGTCAACATCTACATGGAGTTGAAAAAGCAGCCATATACCATGCAAATTGCATGTAAAGTTTCTCTCTCTTTTAACTCTTTTGAGCCTTTTCTTTTCTTAGCACGTAATCATGGTGAAATGGCAACTTTTGCATCTTTAAAGCACCATTTATGATGGCCAAGAACACGTGTGCGGCTGTCATTGGCGTTTACACACAGGAAAGCGCTCTTGCATTACCATGACCACCACCTCTGACGACTACAGCTACACAACTAAGGAAATCATGATTCCACTCACAGACTCACTCAAGTTAATCTTATAACTAACTTATTGCTACAAATTCTGAAAAAAATGATGCAACGTGACGTAGCAGGATCGTAAAGACAAACAATGTAAGATTCATAACACTTCCTAAAACCAAGAATTATTTAATCATGAAATTGAGACAAAAATAGAAGAAAACTCAAAATCTGAGTAAGTCTTATTAGAAAACTGATAAAATATTCAAAATCTACGTTAATTCTCACTACAGGAAAATAGGTCTTTAGCGACGACCCTGAGTCGTCGCTAAAGACCCATATGTCGTCGCTGATGGTCATCAGCGACGACTACGTCGTCGCTCCTAGTCGTTGCAAGTAATCTATCGTTAAAGACTCATCAGCGACGACCTTCCATGTCGTCGATGTTGATAATTATCAGCAACAACAAATGTCGTCGCTAATAACTATCAACGTTTGTCGCTGAAAATGCCTTTTCAAAGTCGATGTCGTCGCTGATGACGCACACATCAGCGACGACAAATGTCGTCGCTGATGCTGATGGCACACACATTAACGACAACAAAATGTCGTCGCTGATGACCCACACATCAGTGTTGCTGATGATCGTCGTCGTCAACATCAAATGCTTTTCTTTTTTGGCCAATTAATGTTTTAAATTGTTTGGTGTGAATGATCTAAACATAACAATATGTTAGAGCTTACTTAAGAACTCATTTTCTAATTAAATATGTTCAAAGGTCTGAAACAGAGTTAATTACAAGTGAAGAAGTCTAAAAAATGGCCGAAGAAAACTACATAACTGTGAAGTTTTTAAGCAAGTGCCAAAGAAGGCATCCATCAACAACAGTGTTCCTTGAGAAATTAAACTTCATATGTAGCTAAGCAAAAATCATGGCAAGTCTGATCTAAAAAGCAAGAATTCTTGCCCATGTAAATGGATCTTTGTCTACCACCTAAATTCACTCCAATTTAACTTCATCCTCTTGATTGCATGAAGCTAGAAACAGTTTCTGGGAGATCAAACCGAATCACAAGGCAGCATGTCTGAATATCAAGTCCTTCTTCACCAACTTTAGTTGGGTCACCCATAACATGTATTTATAGTAAACAAACTTGTAAAATAAGTGGGTTAATTAAAAAAAATTGTCGCAATTAGTTTGAACTAAGCCAATAACCAATTCGAACTAGTAAAAATCTCAGCTCGTCTAAAGTTCAGTTTGAACTAAGATTTTGGATGCGCGCTACTACAACTCCCTAAATCACTCCATTCCAACTTCAGTTTGAAGCGAGAGTTGGAATGCTAGCTACTCGCAACTTGTAACACCCCTGCTCCTAATGGTATAATATTATCCGCTTTGGGCCAAGCCTACACTGTTTTATTATTGGGTTTTACCCGAAAAGGCCTCATATCATTTCGAGAGAGTATATTCCATATAAACACATCATTTTTTCCATGCCCAGGCAATGTGGGACGTCACAATCACCCCCACTTAAGACCCAGCGTCCTCGCTGGCGACCCTCATGGGGCTTGTGCACGCTCTCCCCATCTCTGGCTAGGTTATGGCTCTAATACCATAATGTAATACCCTTGCTCCAATGGGTATGATACCGTCCGCTTTGGGCTAAGCCCGCACGGTTTTATTATTGGGTTTACCCCCAAAATGCCTCATATCATTTAGAGGGAGTATATTCTATATAAACACATCATTTTTTCCATGCCCAGGCAATGTGGGACGTCACACAACTTGTTCCAACACAAATGTAAATTGAGATTTTGAACGCCAGCTATTCGAAGTTCCCTGAAGCACACTACAAAAAATGGATTTTTTTTTTTTTTTTTTTTTTGACATGGTGTTTTTGACATGTTAGGTAGCCTGACACATCACTAAACTTTATTGACATGTGTCAAGCGTTAAAATTATAGGTGTCAAAAACATAGATTTTTTTACGTGTCACTGTTTGATACGTCAATAATTTGTGCCGTGTCAAAAAGTAGCACATCAAAACATTTTTTAAACATATCATTTTCTGACACTTCAAAAAATTTCTGACGTGCCAAAAAATAACACGTCAATACATATTACTAACATGGCAGTAGTGGCACGTCAGAAAATTTTTTGACATGTCGATACTACCACGTCAAGAATTTTTGACGTGCCATGTCAAAAAAAATTATTGACGTGGCAATATTGCCACGTCAAAAAAATTATTGACGTGGTAGTATTGAGACGTCAAAAAAATTTCTAACGTGCCACAACTACCACGTCAATAATAGTCAGAAATTTTTTGACGTGTTATAACTCGACACATCAAAAAAATTGGTGATTTTTAAATTTTAATTTTTTGCCTCCCCCCTATATATTTTTTGAATTTTTTTGGGGTTCAACCCGAATTTCAGATTTAACCTGATATACAATTTACATATGTACTACAAAAAAACTATCCATCGATCCATGCAAATAACATAATACATATCCATCAACGTCAATCACAAGCATACAAGAGTTCCATGTACATCTAACCAACTATCAACAAAATAAGCTTCAAGACACAATAAAACTATCTCTGTTATTACAAGACATATATATAACTATATATCTAACTGCATCAAGAAAACTATCACAAATACAATTACATCAACAAAACAACTTATGTTCACCAAGTGTGAATGGCCAACCATTTGCTCAATCCAAGTCATCATTGATATCAATAGCATCCTCTACATAGCCACTAGCTGCAAATGATAAAATAAATAATCAGCAAACAATATGATAGACTCTTATCAAGTCTTAATCATTGAGCAACATCATTATGTAAACAAAGGTTATCATACTCAACAAATTCAGATTTATATCTACACCCCTAACATATTTTCGTGATCAAATCAAGTGGACGTCACATTCTACAAGGATCATAGTGGTCCATCTCACAAAGCTCTAACCCATATCCACCACCAAACCAACCAAGATATAAATCAAATTCAATAGAATTTGCAACATTATTAATGACAATCATTACAAAATATCCGAACTCTAAATTTAGAGGTGCACATATATATAGGGACAGTTCTAAAGCCACATTGACCATTAAAAAATGTCATTACCTGATCCACTATTGATTGACGATCTCACAATCGCAAAGGGTGGGGAAGCTCTATCTGGTGCTGCCTTATATTGAGTCAACTCGGGCGCGAAGCTCGACCATATCATTTTCTCGAGCTAGCGAAAACGGTCTTCAAACATGGCAATTTTTGTTGTCATCTGAGCTTCCTTTTCTGCAAGCTACGCCGCCATATGAGCCTCTTTTTCAGCCAACTACAAATCTTTCATAGCCATCTGTGCAGCCACCTGCTGAGCTACCCGCGCATCTGTTTGCTCCCGCTCTGCGGCCAACAGTACATCCATCTGTGCCTTGTGTTGTACTCTCTTAGCCCCAAGTGCTCTGTCAAGAAATTCTTGTGAGACCGCGGAGTGTCCGAGGTTCTATGCTTGTGCCTGTGATGATGTATAGTATGAGTGTATGCTGCCCCGCACAAGTAGAATATTCGGTCCAACCTATCAAACCCTACCAGCGTACTTAGGCTTATTTCCAATCACCTGGGCGTACGCGTCGTTCGGCACCCACCGTACCGACCCCTCTGTCACGCTCGACGATGTTGCAGGGTCAGTAGGTATTAGCTACGTACTCCATCCTCTCATGCATGTTACATTAATTATTGGTGCGTCATACAACTATTAATCGTAAATAAATTAGCACACACATATATAAGCAAAACAACATATGAAAGGTAAGTACCATACACATCTCTCCTTGATTATGTCATTTGGATATTTGCCATTTTGACACGTCAATAATTATTGGTGTGGCATTTACGCACGTCAATAATTATTGACGTGGCACGTCAAAAATTAATAATAAAAACTATGTGTTTTAAAAAAAAGATATATGTATAATGATTAATAATTAAAAATTAATAACAAAATTTAATTGCTGTGTATAATGATTATTTTAATTAATTAGATTGTTTCTGTAAGAGATATATATATTAAAACCCATAAAAATTTTATAAAATTTGTAAAATTTAATGGGTTTGAATTTTAGGCTTATAATTTATTAAGGCCTTTCACAATACGAAAACTTGACATGCATTGATTATTAATTTTTACCACCAAATTAATCCTACTTATGTAATTAGACATTTCATAGCTAGGGTACATATAGGTGTTTAAATAATTAGCGAGCTTCAAACCTAGCTAGCTAGTTCCAACTATATATACCTATATACAAATACGTATGTAGTATATCTGTATATATCGAGTACTTAATTAGTTGGACACAGTACTACAAATTAATCATGTTATATATATATATATATATATCAAAAAATTAAGTGATTTAAGAGCCACTTTTTATTTATTTATTTATTTTTAAAAATTAAATATTTAATTAGTTGCTAGGTTTTATAAAACCTAACTACTAATTAAATAATTAGCTAGGTTAACTTAACTAACTACTAATTAAATAATTAACTTACCATAATTAACCTACCTTAAATTAATCAGCCCTTTTCATGTGGCACGTCAAAAATTTCTTGATCACAAAAATATGTTGAGGGTGTAAATATAAATCTGAATTTGTTGAGTATGATGACCTTTGTTTACATAGTGACGTTGCTCAATGTTTAAGACTTGATAATATTCTATCATATTGATTGTTTGTTTTATCATTTGCAGCTAGTGGCTATAGAGAGTATGCTATTGATATCAATAATGACTTGGATTGAGCAAATGGTTGGCCATTCACACTTGGTGAACATAAGTTGTTTTGTTGATGTAATTGTATTTGTGATAATTTTCTTGATGTGGTTAGATATATAGTTATATATATGTCTTGTGATAACAAAGATAGTTTTATTGTGTCTTGAAAATTGTGTCTTGAAGTTGGTTTTGTTGATAGTTTGTTAGATGTACATGGAACTTGTATGTTTGTGATTGACGTTGATGGATATGTATTATGTTATTTGCATGGATTGATGGATAGTTCTTTTGTAGTACATATGTAAATTGTATATCAGGTTAAATCTGAAATTCGGGTAGAACCCCCAAAAAATTCAAAAAAAAATATAGGGGAGAGGCAAAAAATTAACATTTAAAAATTACCAATTTTTTTGGCGTGTCAAGTTATGATACATCACAATTTAGTGACGTGTCATAACGTTTGACACGTCAAAAAATTTCTAACTATTACTGGTGTGGCAATTGTGGCACGTCAAAATTTTTTTTGACGTGTCAGTACTACTACAATAATTTTTTTGACGTGGCAATATTGCCACATCAATAATTTTTTTTGACATGGCATTAGTGCCACATCAAAAAAATTCTTGACGTGATACTACCGACACGTCAAAAAAATTTCTAACATGCCACTACTGCCATGTCAGTAATATTTATTGACATGTTATTTTCTAGCACCTCAGAAATTTTTTGACATGTTAGAAAATGACACGTCAAAAAAATGTTTTGACGCGCTACTTTTTGACACGTCACAAATTATTGACGTGTCAAATAGTGACACGTCAAAAAATTCCTGTTTTTGACACCCATAATTTTAATGCCCAACACAAGTCAATAAAGTTTAGTGACGTGTCAAGCCACCTAACACGTCAAAAACACCCTGTCAAAAAAAAAATCCATTTTTTGTAGTGAGCTGGGAATCTATCTTTGGTCAAGCTAGCCGACACAAAATATCCTTCTTCAAACTCCACAATAGTTTGAGGAGGTAAAGTTCATTTTTTTTTCCATAAAAATATTTGATCTCGTATAAATTTTTCTTTGCTAACAAAAAAACTATTTATTTAAATCCTATTTTATCCCTTGCCCCAACCAAGAAAAATCCGTGATTGCATTCACAAAGCATTGCATCCTCATCAAAAGAATCTCTCGCGAGCAAGGACTAAAGACATCATATGTCTGGTCATGATGTGACTTAACATTACAGGATCCAATTTATATACTGTTATTAAAATAACAGTATGTATGTTGTAGTTTAAACAACGGTTAAGAATGAATCTCTCAAAATCTTTCTTTATTTTCCCTCTCCTATTAAAAGCTTTTACAAGTAAATCAACTTTGAGATTCAATCTTAATCGTTGCTTACACTAAAATAACAGCATGTAAGTCAAATCCAGACATTGAATGTCTTAATCCAATGTCTTTAACGTGACCCAATTTTGCGAGAAGCTAATTTGATGTATTCTTCAATTGAGAATTTATCTTTGGTGAAGAAGGTCGACGCAAAATATCCTTCTTCAAATTTCACAGTAGTTTGAGGAGGTAAAGTTCTTTTTTTTTTCTTATAATTTTTCTTTGCTAACAAAAAACCTATTTATGTAAGTCCCATTTTATCCCTTGGCCCAACCAAGAAAAATCCAAGATCGCATTCACAAAACATAAGTATTCACCAGACAATTTATAGCACAAGTACTTATTGATATATATAAAAAGGGAATTTTATAGCCCTAGCTTAAGTACACACAGAGACAACAGTATGATGGAATACTTCTGTTTGTGTATTACAATTATATGTATACAAATGACAGAGCTCTTCTGAAAAGTTCATCAAGAAAATTGAACCAATCTTTAATGAAGATTGAGTTCACTTGAGATGAAACTCAACTTGAAATTGAACTAATCTTTATAATCTCAAATCAAGCTATTTTATGACTTTCTCATTTTTTATTTTTTCCCATTTCCTTTCTCAAATATCTTGCAATGAGCTTGACCAATCTTGTTATACAATATGCCCTAGTATATGAGACTGTCCATTCTTGCCTTTATAAAGAGGCACTACAGTGCAAGGGGAAAATTAGCCTCGGGCATGCCATCTGACAATGAATAACAGGATCCAAAGGTTGCAGAATTACCCCATGATCTATATACATCGTCTACATCAAACCAGGGTCAGTCACAACCATGATGAAGAGGCAAGGCCATTTCCAACTAGGGGATTGTCATCTTCAACTACTTCGACGGGGTTCTTTTCTGCCCAAACAGCTGCGTCTTTATATCCAACCTCAAAGAGTTGGTCAAGAACATAATCTTCTGCAGGCTCAAGTGCCCAATTGAAAAGCTGAAATTTTTTGGGAATAGAATGTTCATTGGCTTATCCTCAAAGAAATTGGAGAATTCAATCAAAGGCCTACAAGATTACCTCTCGGGGACTGGCCCTATTTTCCGGATTCAAGTCTGGGCTGATCCCGATCCCTTGCAATCCCAATCGACTGGCTGGAAAAGCACAAATACGAACCTGCAAAACAACAAGGCTTAGTTACATACTACCTCCAGGAGGAACATCATACATGTGCTTGCGCAGATGTACCTTGTTTAGTTTCCATAATATATATATATATTTTTTTATAAGTAATAATGTATTAAAAAACGCAAAGGGGCGCAACCCAAGAACACAGGGAATATACAAGAGAGCAACTAAACAGGAGAGAAAGAAAAAGAGAACATAAAGAGAAAATCAGGAAAATTGATCACTAAAGGAGCAAGCCAGCCGGTAGTCAATGTGAAAAGCGTGTACAAAAAGAAATGAACAAGGTCCTCAAGGTTCCTCGACAAATCCTCGAAGCATCTCGCATTCTTTTCCTTCCAAAGGCACCATAAAAGACAAAGGGGAGCCATTTTCCATACCACGGCACTACGGGTTCTTTTGCCCGACCACCAACTAGCAAACATCGCCTTGACGCTTCTAGGCATAACCCAACTCATGTTGAAACGAGAGAAGATAACATCCTACAACTTGCGCGCAACCCCACAATGAAGAAAGAGATGATCCATAGACTCCCTATCCGATTCACACATATAGCATCGATTAATCACAACAATACCTCTTTTCCGAATATTATCCAAAGTGAGAGATTTCTCAAGGGCGGCCGACCACGCAAGAAACGCCACTCTCAAAGGAGCCTTGGTGCGCCAAATACTTTTCCAAGGGAAGTAGTTGGACTCTTTAAAGGCAAGCGTCCTATAAAAAGAGCGTACCTCAAACTTCCCTTTTCTCGAAGGGATCCACCACATCCGGTCCTCCCCTTCCCCACAAATCGATGACGAATACAAGAACGAGAAGAAAGAGGCTAAAACCATCTCCTCCCAATCATGAATTCTACGAGTAAAAGTAACATTCCAGTGGACCATCCCATTTACACACTCCCGGATATCCGCAATGGAAGCATCTTATTGCTAGCAATATTAAAAAGGCCAGGAAAAGCATCCTTGAGGGACATCTCGCCACACCATAAATCCTCCCAAAATTTGACTTTCCCCGCCAAACCAGGATCCAATTTGAAGTGGCACTGAAACGACCTCCAACCCCTACAAATGTGTTTCCATAACCTCACCCCATGTGTTCCACAGGGGATTTAGAACGCCAACCACCCCAATGCACCCATACTTTGCCACCAAGATACTTCTCCACCAAGCTTCTTCGTCATTTGCAAATCTCCATAACCATTTCCCCAAAAGAGCTTGATTAAAAAGACGCAAGCTCCGAATCCCTAGACCACCCTCAACAATCGGAGAACAAACCTCGTGCCAATTGGAACTTAGGCTCGTCCTTAACAACCCCCCCCCCCAAAATAAAAAATCCCGTTGAATCTTCTCAATGCGATTTGCCACGGAAATAGGGATGGGAAAAAGGGACAAAAGATAGGTGGGAAGATTGGATAAGGTGCTCTTGATGAGAGTGAGCCTCGCTCCCTTGGACAAATATGAGCGCTTTCAAGGGGCCAACCTTCTAGCAATTTTCTCCAACATGTCATCCCAAATAGCCAAAAGCTTGAACGAAGCCCTTAGTGGAAGACCCAGATACTTCAAGGGCAAAGAACTAGTGCCACAACCCAGAATACCAGCGAACTCACCCGTCTCAACCGAACCTCCGACAGGGACCAAAACAGATTTGGCCCGATTTACTTTTAACCCTAAAACCGCCTCGAAGCCAATAATGAGGGCTTTAATAAATCTAACTTGATTAGGAGCAGCCCCACAAAAAACCAACGTATCATCAGCAAAAAGAAGATGAGAAACAATTACCCACTCAGGCTCTCTTGCACCCACATAGAAGCCGTTAAAGAAACCCCTACTAATAGAAGCATTAATCATCCTACTGAACACCTCCATGACCATAATGAACAAAAAAGGCGAAAGGGGGTCACCTTGTCTTACCCCACGCGAACTCTCAAAGAAACCGGAAGGAGAGCCATTGATCAACACTGAGAACCGCACCGACGAGATACAATGTTCAATCCATGAGCACCATTTCTCACCAAAACTGCACCTTGATAAGTAGAGTAAAAACTTTCAGTTTATGCGATCATAAGCCTTCTCCATATCCAACATACACAAGAGGCCGGGATCCCCAGATCTGAAACCGCTGTCCAGGTATTCATTGGCAATAAGCACCGAATCCAAAATATGTCTACCTTTGACAAAGGCGTTCTACGGGTTGGGAATGACCCGATTCATGACTCCCCTCATTCTATTGGCTAAAACCTTCGCAATAATCTTATAGATCCCCCCCCCACAAGGCTCATTGGGCGGAAATCCTTCAGATCGAAAGCCCCATGCGACTTCGGAATAAGAGCAATAAACGTAGCATCGAGGCTTTTTTCAAATTTATCTCGATCATAGAATTCCGCAAAAACAGCCATGATGTCCTTTTTGATCACCTCCCAGCAATCCTGTAAGAAAGCCCTAGAAAAGCCATCCGGGCCTAAAGCCTTGTCCCTATCCATTTTTTAACCACCTCCCTTTCCTCGAAAGGAGCTTCTAGACTAGAAGACTTATCCACCTCCAACATATCGAAATGAAGATTATCCAACCTCAGTCTCCAACTAAGAGTCTCTGTGAAGAGCGTTTCATAAAAGCGAGTGATATGATTACTAATAGCCTCTTGATCAGAAGTAGTAGTGCCATGAATGTTCAAAGACTCGACATAATTCTGTCTTCGGTTGGCATTAGCAGTCCGATGGAAGAATTTTGTACACTTGTCACCCTCTTTCAACCAACGGATCCTAAATTTTTGCCTCCAACTAATTCCTTCTTGAAGGAGGGAGAGTTCTAACTCACTTGCGAGCACCCTTTTCCTCTCAATCTCTTCCGTGGATAAACCTCTCTCTTCCTCCACCCTATCCAAAGCTTTAAGATCTTCCATACGAGCCTTAATACAAACCCCCACGTTGCCAAAATCTTGAGCATTAAATCTTCTAATATCCCACTTTAGAGCTTGCATCTTTTTAGAAAGAATGAAACTCAAGAGTACCCTGAAAATGATACGAGTCCCACCAACTACGCACTTTATCCACAAAACCCTCCACTTTGAGCCACATATTCTCAAATTTGAAAGGCCTTTTGCCTCCCGAGTAAGAATTGCAATCCAAAATATGCTCGGAGCAAACCCGAAGCATCCTATTTTGACGCAAGTCCGAATGGCAGGCTTCCCAATCCGGGGAGACAAGAAAGCAGTCAAGCCTAGACCAAGAAATATTATTTGACCAAGTAGAAATCCCCCCCACTAAGGGAAGGTCCATGAGACCCTGCTCCGAGATGAACTCACCAAAATTCCTCATTGCCGACCGTGAATGAGCTCCCCTCGACCTTTCACTAGGATAGAGAGTGACATTGAAATCCCCACCGATACACCATGGCACGTCCCAGCAACTCATGACCCCTGCCAGCTCCTCCCAAAGAAAACGCCTAGAGTTTACTCTGTTAGGACCATACACCCCCGCAAACGCCCACGCAAAGCCATCCTCAACATTCTTGAAAGAGCAAGTTGCCACATAACTTCCCAACACTATATCTATCTTCTCAACAGCCCTCTTGTCCCACATGAGCAAAATACCCCCCGAAGCCCCAATTGAAGGAACATAGCACCACTCCACATACAAGCAACCCCATAAACTCCTCACTAAGTTATATGAAATAAAATCCATCTTCGTCTCTTGGAAACAAATTACATCTGCCTTCCAACTTCTAAGCAAATTCCTAACCCTCAACCTCTTATCCCTCTCATTCAATCCTCTCACATTCCATGAAAGAATCTTGAGCTTCATGATTTAACTCCACTGGCCCTCCCCTTGTTCTTGTCCCTTGACGAATACTCCACAAAATTAACAGAAGACTACAAATTATAAAACTCCCTCTTACCTTTTTTAACTGCAGGAGTACACTCTTCCCTTTCCAATTCGTTGCCTTTGTTGTCGGCCATAAGTAACCCAATGGTCTCCTCAAGCTTTCCTTCTTCTCCATCACAAGATAGGCCAACTTCCTTGCATGCCTTAATGATAAAGACCCTCTCTTGCTCCTCCAATGGCTCCTCATGTAAAGAGTCTGGGACAAAAGACTCCTGGGAAATAGAACCCTCCACTGCTATAGAAACTCCACCCAAATTATCAACCTGTGGTGTGCATATCCCCGGCTCCTTACCCAGAATACCCAACACAGAAACACCTAGAGACTGGTCAACGGGGTTGCTCCCCAGAAAATCTTCCCTCCCGGACTCCTCACAGTCACCGGCAGCAGACCCAGAGAAAACCGGTGCACCCACTTGCCCAGCTTCTTGCCCAAAATCCCCGAGCCAGAAACTCTTGACCCACTCTTTAGAGAGCACTGATCAATATGGCCGAGCTCCAGAGGAGAGAAGCATCAAAATCAAGAGGGACAACCTGCAACTTACCCAGAAAGCCCGGAGTAGAATCCATCCTCGGTCTCGCCTGAACAGTGAAATCCACTGTCGAAACCTCACCTTGAGCGCCAACGCTTGCCGGAATCATCGTCATCGGCCCCTTGCCAGCCGAATCTACCCTCATCGGCGCCTCTGCCATGGCCGTAGTCTCGATCTGCCTGTGGGGATCAGCCAGCCCCTTGCCCGTCGACGCTACCCTCAACGGCTCCTCTATTGCGGCCACGGTCTCGATCGACAAGTGGAAAGCAGCGCAAACAACCCTGGCAACGTGGAGCGAACGCTCTGGAATATCGTCGACGCCCACCAGAGCTTTGGGACCGCCCTCCAACGATTCCAACGCACCTACCGGCTCCGCCCAGCACACGAGCACTCCCCTATCTCCACTGTACTCGTCCCAAGCTCCACCGCCTTAAACTCTTGAATAAGCAAGGCCTTACTAGCAGGGCCATTGACGAGCCCATTTTCCAAATTGGGCCGAGCGCCCTTTTTCCTAAAATAAGTCTTAACAGCTTTCCCGGGCTTTTCACAAAACCATTTGGGCCGCACCATAAAGGCTTTCTTGTGCTGGACTACCCCGAGATTGATTACATTCTTTCTTGCCGATCCACAATGACAAACCTCATCAGCCTTGGGAACAGAAGTCTGACATTCAAGATTATTAATTGCTGCATCCAGCCTCTCCATACCCACGTCAATCTCGCCTTTTAACCTGCTCAACAACTCCTTGGCATTAATGAGCTCGACCTTCACACGCAAGAAAGACTGCACATCATGGCAGCCATTCCCCTCCCGTCCCTTCACGTGATCAGCTCCAAAATTCGATGCTAGCTGCTTACCGTGGGATAGAAACTGTTCGCCGGAGTTGGTGAACAGCTCGCTGGATCCCTACTAACGTCACCCGAAGACACCCCTTCCTTTGGGTAGAGCAATCCCGCCACACCTGGAGAAAAAGTCTTCCTCGGACCCTCCACACTACCACCGGCAGTCCACACCGGGACGTTAACCTGTTTCGAGTCCCCCACTAACTTGGCAGAAACTTGTTCTTGCTTGTCCCACTCTGTAGAGGCCTCTTTCAACTACCTTGGCACCCTGGCTATCGGTTCAAAGAAAGAACTAAAACAGTCCTCTGCCGGCTGCAGCGACAACCCCACCGCCTCCGCATAGCTCCTCCTACCCACCCCTTCCTTATCCTTGACCCCCTCCCTGACCTCCCTAACCCCTCTGGCCTCACAAAGAGAAGACTTTGCCAGGCGAACCTCCATGATAAAACGATCCCAGCCTTGTCCATAACGACCTTCTGGAATGATAATCGATCCACACCTTTGCCTTCCATCAAATTCTTCTACTGTCAAAAAACGTCCATGTCTATTGAAACATTTCTGTGCAATAACCCATGGGAACCCTGCTCTGGATTGATCCCAAAAAACCTCAAAAGTCTCCACTACCGCCAAGTCCTCCACTATGCGCACCAACCACACTAACTCATCCCTCTTCAAGAAAATGGACTTAAGTTTCCTGTTGCTCCTTTCAAGTATCCTCACCCCTGATGCCCCTCCCTTAATCAGCACATCAAACACTTTAGACTCTACAGACCACCTTCTCAAGCCAGCCATGACGGAAAAAAAAAAAAAAAATTATTTTAGTGTCATAAATTCAACAAGCAGAAAAACAGGAATACTGATGCTGCAAGCTTCCATAATATTTTAAAGACCCGAATTCATAATATTATCATTACAAAACTAATTTGAATGACTACCTGATTTTTGGACTTTAAAAAGATTCATCCATGACATAGGATGTGAACACATTAAACTTATTGAATGCCAGAGCATACTATAGATAAATGTGTTCATGCTCATTTGACATTCTTTTGAGACTTAGCAAAAAAACATTCTTTTGAGGAGAAAATAAATTCAATCTCATTACCACAAAGAGTCTAAAAACACTACAAAATAATGTCATAAGTATATTTTGAGATGCCCAAACGCCCCCTTAAATCATTGCTTTCGAATTTAAAAGAACTTCCAGAGAAAAGTCTTCACATGATAGATTAAGAGACAAAATCAAGCAATGAATGTTTCACAGTTTGGCATAATTAGCACACACCAGTCATAAAATTTAAAAAAGAGAAGAAAAAAATAAGATCAGTGGCAGAAGCAGGCAACACACACTAAGCTGACAATAAATTATTCAGGACCTCCAGAAAAACAATCCCAATAAGGAATCTCTGCAACTGTCATACATTTTTCACAAACATTACTCTGCTGCTACTTAGAAAATAAATTAACTCAAATACCACATAAGTAATATATGCAATAAGCTACAATTTATAAGGCTTCCCTATATACTAAGTATCAGGTTTTACAAAATTGGAAAAAAACTGAGTCACTACAAATACCGTCTGTGCAGCAGAGGTTGGTGGCATAAACAACGTCAAACCACCATCAATACAAAGTCTATTCCGAAACAATGTAGCTGGCCTTGGTGCAAGATATCTGCACTGAAATATATTTTCAGTTCTACTTATGTACTAATACAGTAGAAACAATTTGCAAAGCAAAATGGTATATTGACTAATCACCCTGGAATAAAAGAAGAAGTGAAAACCGCATTGATGAGATCTTCCTTGGAATCATACTGATCGACCAATAAACCCCTAGGTCTCCAGAGAATCTGGGTTACAGCAACTGTAACAAAAGAGACCATAATAAGGAGTGGCACATTGAAGTGAATTGAAAAGTAAGTTGTTCTAAATGAGCAAAAGCAATCTAATCAATCTTAGAAGGCCTGCTATATATAGATAAAAAGCAGGTGCTCTATGATGTGATGAAAAGCCTTATGAACCAAAAGCTTTAAAAAGGCATTATAGAGGCACCTCTGAGGCTAAAGGAACAGCAAAGACCTCCCCCCAGGTTTTCCATCATTTAAGACACCCAACCCTCCCAGTAAAACATGTATGATTAAAGTAATCTATCAGACAATTTTATGCTTAATCACAATTTATCCACTAATTTATGCTCACATTGTTCAAAATATTTTTCGATGACCAAACTACTGCTTATTGTGTTATGCATAAGGAAAATTTGACCTCTCTCTATCACTTGCAGCCTCCCTCCACCCCTTCCTCTGAACTTAATATTCCTTCGAAGTCAAACTTACAATTTTTAACATTAAAAAATACCTATTGGATAATCACCATGTTAATTTTTAATGGATAATCTGTTTTTTGGCTACGTAAAAAGCTACACTAGACAGAAAACTTCAAACTAGAGGCCAGCCTCTTGATTTGAAAATGATCAATACAAATACTTCTAAAGGATTCTTACATACATAATTTGTTACTTTGGAGAAGGCCCAAAAGGCGGATATGGTGAAAGATTTGGAGAACACCTTGTTGTGTGAAGAAATTCATTGGCGCCAAAAATCGAGAGCTTTGTGGCTCAAGGAGGGAGACCGCAATACTCGTTTATTTCATAAAATGGCTAACTCTCATCGCAGGTATAATCGTGTGGAAGTGCTTCGTATTAACGGCGTTTTATCCGATGATCCGGCTGAGGTAAAAGATCACATTGTGAGGTATTATCAAAGCTTATACTCGGAACAAAGCACATGGCGACCTAGAATGGACAACCAGCCTTTTTTGTCCATTGATGAGGAGGATAAAAGGTGGTTAGAAAGAGATTTTGAGGAAAAGGAAGTTTGGGAGGTGGTTAAAGGTATGGATGGTGATATGGCTCCGAGTCTGGATGGCTTCTCCATGGCTTTTTTTCAAGCTTGTTGGGGTGTTATTAAGAATGATGTTATGGCTGTTTTTGCCGAGTTCCATCGTAGACGACAGCTGGAGAAAAGCTTGAATGCAACTTTTATTTCCTTGATCCCAAAAAAGGCAGAAGCGGTGGAGATGAAGGACTTTCAGCCCATTAGCTTGGTGGGAGGGGTGTACAAAATTGTATCTAAGGTTCTTGCCAACAGGATGAGAACTGTGTTGGGTAAGATCATATCATATTCTCAAAATGCTTTTATTGGGGGTCGTCAAATCCTAGATTCGGTTCTTATTGCAAATGAATGTGTGGATAGTTGCATGAAGTCAAGGGTGCCAGGTGTTCTTTGCAAATTAGATTTGGAGAAAGCCTACGACCATGTTAATTGGGACTTTGTGTTGTATTTGCTGCATAGATGTGGTTTTGGCGAGAGGTGGAGGGCTTGGATAGAGTGGTATATTACGTCGGTAAGATTTTCCATTCTTGTGAATGGTTCTCCGGAAGGCTTCTTTAATAGCTCGAGGGGAATTCGGCAAGGGGACCCGCTTTCTCCGTTACTTTTTGTGCTTGTTATGGAGACATTGAGTAAGATAGTGAATGCGACGGTTGACTTAGGCTTTTTGACTGGCTTCTTGGTGGGAAATAGGGTATTATCGGAGTTGGTGGTCTCTCACTCTTTATTTGCTTATGACACCTTGATTTTTTGTGAAGCTTCGATCGAGCAAATCCGGTATGTGCGGCTCATTCTTTTATGTTTTGAAGCTGTTTCGGGTTTGAGAGTGAATCTTGGAAAGTCTAAAATTGTGGCTATTGGGGAGGTGGAGAACATTGAGGGTTTAGCTGATTTCCTTGGGTGTAGTGTTGCCGATTTGCCTATGAAGTATTTGGGTCTCCCTCTTGGGGCGGCGCATAAGGATACAGCTATGTGGAATGATGTGATCGAAAAGATTGAGCGTCAGATGGCAGATTAGAAGAGAATGTATCTCTCTAAAGGAGGTCGTTTAACTCTCATTAAGAGTACGCTCTCTAATCTACCGACTTACTTTTTGTCCCTATTTCCGATCCCTATAAGTGTAGCTAAAAGACTTGAGAAAGTTCAAAGAGATTTCTTATGGGGAGGGATGGGAGACGAGCCTAAGATGCATCTTGTAAATTGGAATCAAGTCTGTCGTCCTCTTCGGTACGGCGAGCTTGGCATTCGAAAGTTGCATCAGTTCAATCAAGCTCTCCTAGGTAAATGGCTTTGGAGATATGCGAATGAGAGTGAGGCTTTGTGGTATAAGGTTATCAAATCTAAGTATAGAGATCAGGATGGTGGGTGGTGCACAAAGAAGGTCTCGGGTTCCCATGGTGTGTGCTTATGGAAGCACATTTGTCAAGGCTGGGATTTTTTTGCCAAAGGCATCCGTTTTGAGGTGGGGGTGGGTTCGAAAGTTCGTTTTTGGCATGATATTTGGTGTGGGGATTCCGCTTTGAAGCATGCGGAGGAGTGGGGTGGTCGAGTGGAATGTCATTTTTGTGCGGCCCGTACAGGACTGGGAGATGGATTTGATTTATGCTTTCTTGGACCGGTTGTACTCTTGCAAGATATCCACAGGTTCTGTGGATCGTATTCGATGGTCATCGTCTAAGAAAGGCAAGTTCGAGGTTAAGTCACTTTTCAAGGCCTTGTCTAATTTAGATCATGAGGTGTTTCCTTGGAAGAGCATTTGGCGTACTAAGGTGCCTATGCGAGTGGCTTTTTTCGGGTGAACCGCGGCCTTAGGCAAGATTTTGACTCACGACACCCTGCAGAAGAGGAACCTAGTGATAGTGGAGTGGTGTTGTATGTGCAAGAAGAATGGAGAGTCAGTCGATCATCTTCTTCTCCATTGTGAGATCGCGAGCATTCTTTGGCATACTATTTTTGATCGATTTGGGTTGCATTAGGTCATGCCTTGCAAAGTGAGGGGCTTGTTCGATTGTTGGTGGTCGGAAGGACGTTCCCGAAGCGCGGTAGTGTGGAAGATGATCCCTCTGTGTCTCATGTGGTGTATTTGGAATGAAAGGAAGCTAGATGCTTTGAGAACTCCACTAGGACCATAGAGGAATTGACTCATTTCTTCTTCTTTACTTTGTATTCCTGGACAGCCGCTTGGCTTGCTCCTATAGGGATTAGTTTCTCTGATTTCCTTTTTCATTTTTCTCCCTCTTAGGCGCTCTCGTTTATACTTCCCGTGTACGTGGGTTGCGCCCCTCTGCGCTTTTTGTATCATTATTACTTATCAAAAAAAAAAAAAAGTTCTTGACCCTTTAAAATGTTCTTCCAAAATTTTGAAAAGACCTTTGATATCACTTTGTTGTTTTTTCTTTTGTTAAGGTAATCACAATATCAATTAAAAGCATAAGATGCCCCCATGTAAAGATAGCACATTTTTACTTTAATTTCCTAAGCAATTAAGCATGTAATTCATTATACAAGCCACTCATAAGAGGATCCAATCATATAAATCTATGCTAGGAAAACAGCATGGTAAATTTCTGACTCTTGATCTGTATTCATATTATCCTATATAGCTTGTATTTCTTTTCCTTAGAAGGGGTTGGTGGAAGGAAAGAAAAACTTGCAAACTTTTGCATATGTTCTTCTGTTCCTTTTTATCAGGGAAGTTTACCAAATCAATGCAAGGTATATAAGAAAATCAAGGAAAAAAAAAAGCGACCAGCATTATCAAGTTCCCTAGTGTTATCCAGGCAACAATATACGAGCAAAATCTCCAGCTGTAACCCACATTTCATTGCCTTGTTTCTATATAGACTGCATTTAATTTTGTCTATTTTTTCAATTACAAAAATATAGACAAGAAGAAAACTATTATGCAAATGGGCAATCAACCTTTAAGATAGGCAAAATTCGGGATGAGTATTAACTTACGAAATTCTGGATGTCAAAACGATACAACACTAACAGTAAACCATCAAGTCGCCAATATTACAGAATAAATAAAAACAAATAAAAGACAAAATAGAAAGAAAAGAACCAAGAAGAAGAAGAAGAAGAAGCGCACACATACAATTGGTAGACATACTGGCATAATTCAGAACATGTCAAAAGTAGGGTTCAAGCTACAAATATTTGAAAGCATCTTTTGCTATTAATATTGATTTCCTCGTAGACATGACCTCAAAATCACTAGGATTTAGATAATCCATAACCACTACAGACATACATTTACATATATGCACATTCATACATATACTCAACCATACAACTAAAAAGAATTAGCCACCAGCAAAACTTTCTAAACACATACCATAATATGCACATTTAAGGAAGCAGAACCATTCTTACCACGAACCCTACCACTGGACCTAATATGAACATCATCTGGCAGAAACTTGTCAAGAACATCCCGAAGAACAGCCTATACAAAGAGACATTGGAAAAAATTAAGACAAAGTTTGAGCAAAACTTTATATGGGAAATTAAGTTGGCTCTCTCATTTCCATAGCGCTGCTAGTTTAAGAGCTTTAGAATTCACAAACTTCCAAAAATCAATATTGTTGGTATAATTGACTTTCTTAATTCCATATTTATCAATACAAAATGTTTGAAAAGGTTTGATCTTGAGGTTTGCTTCCTTCAAGGTCCAAGATTTAACACCTCATAGGTGCAAACAATTCCTTGGAGCCACACCCCCAAATAAAAAGCTAGCGACTTAACTAGTTCCGTATAGGGAAACTTCCGAGGGTACGGTGCATGGGACCACGGTTTACACTGCAGGAGTGGATCCGAAGGGCCCTGCCTTGGAGAGGTTCCCCGACATTAAAAAAAAAAAAAAAATGTTTGAAAAATGACAAAATGAGTGGGCCTTAACTATCAGTTTTGTGATTTCTATATAATTTGAAACAATACCAAGTTTTTTAGCTTTTTCAAATGACCATAACATGCAACAAATTGAAGATCATATAAAGGACAAGATTCCACTTCGCAAGAAGCAAAATCCATACTACTTATTGTATCATGATAAACCATAGACCCAAATTTTGAGCTGACATGTTTGAATTGATGAACTTCTATTCTACCCTCTTTATCCTAGATTCTTCATTAAATCTCCATCTTAGATTAGGGTTTTACATATATAATCGGAATTGCCATTTGCAAACTCATGGTAAGAAAAGTAAAGGATAGCATTGAGAGATTTCTAATACTTAAAGGACCAAATAGAAATAATCAATAGCTCAGGAACGAAATTGGAATCTGACAGAGTGCAGGGACTAAAATCATATTTTGACCCAAAAATATATACAAAATCCATTCAACTTTAATACAGTACTTTCCTTTTTGGAGAACTTATGTACCTATAACATACTCAACTAACTAACGTTTTTGGAAAAAAGTTGTAAGATACCAAAAAAAAAAAAAAGCAGTTAATACGGGCTCACCAGACAAACCTTGTCATAAAAAGATCATAATGACTAAAAACAAAAATGATTCACAATGTTTATTCTCAAGACAAAACTTTCACTACTGGATGTAGCAGGACTTGTTCTACAACTGCATATTTTACACTAATTAATTTCATAAATTGATCATAATACTGCAGAAAAAAAAAAAGTAAATATAATATAATGATACTGTCCAAGATATGAACAAGCCTAATACAAACAAACATGGCCTAAAGTTCTATACCAGTGAAGGTGCGGGAAAGGCTTGAACACCACTACTGTCTACTGATGTAGACTCTCATTTGATCAATAGAAAAGAGTAGACAGTATCAATCAGATATGAAGAGACTCAAGTTCCACTACAAAGAGAGAGATCAATTTTGGATCACACGCGCTGAAAGTGTTAAGAATTATGTTAATTACTGATCTAGACAACCATTCACCACTATTCTTCAAACGTGAATATATTAAAATAGTACTCAACCTAGAAATATCAGTACAGAATAATATATTCTTTGCACAACTGAAGAAAAGACATACCCCAAGCCGAAATGCCGTCCCTCTATTCCGGCAATCTTCAGCCAGTATTTTGGTAGCTTTCAATGCCTCTTCCATACTGGCTCCAGAGGCAACTACCGCACAGACTATCGCACCCGCTGAGGAACCAGCTAATGGTGTGGTTTCCTGTATCAGAATATATAGAATAGTTATGAATGCTATGGCTTGAGCTAAAGATTAGATTGTTCATTTGCTAATGAAATAGCGAACAACTGACCAACAAGCTAAAGTCGGAGTAAATATCAAAAACAAAATGGAAAAGATAATAATAAGAAAAGAAAAAAGAAAGAAACAGAAGCTATCAGTGTTAACTGGTATTTTGCACACAAAGGTTGAATAAAAAAAACATGAGTGTTACTACCAGTAAAATGATTTTGATTTAACTTTACTCCAGATCAAGCAAGGGGGGATGCTTTTAAAAGAAACGAACCAAAACACAAGACCAGCAAGATATAGTAACTTTCAGGACCCAAACTGTATTCGCTATCAAAAAGCAAAACACAAGGACACTCTAATCTCGTCACTAGTATATTCCAACCTCTCAACAAATATACAATTATCTTTGAACGCATTGATATAGATGCCCACTTCTGCTTTGAAACTTACATATACCATCAACAAAGGGGAGCTATTTTAAATTAACAGAAATGGGTTATATCCATTTCAGCAAAAATTGAAAGAACCTATTCTAGAATCACAAAAACCAATACAAATGAGCCTTTGTACTAGAAAAAGCCTTAAGGGAACAAAGCTTTCTTCTTTTTCTTTTTTCTTTTTTTTTCTTTTTTTTTTTGGCACCTCATGGTTGAAATCACACAAAAGAGAACTGTCCATTCGTTTTTTTGCAATGAATTTTAAAATCACAAGAGGTGGAAATTCTTCAAAAATTCAAATTCAACCGTTCCAAAGTTGTTTACAAAAATATAGTGGGAAAAACAACAACCTTGATATAACCCTTCTCAATGAGAAACTGAGCGACCCCAAGATGGTAGGGAAACAAAAGGCCAGCGGCGGAGAAGCTGAACCCGGGGCTGGTAACGACACGGCGTCGGCGCTCGGCCTCCACATCCTTGACGCGCTGCTCCCATATCACCTGGGGCTCAGCCTCGTCCTTCACCACCGCCCCAATCCTCTCATCGTCCGGCCCAGAGTCGTCGAACATCACCACCGAGCCCATCTCGCCGTTGGGGCCTCTCCTGGGCCTCTTGACGAAGAGCCGCGAGGCCAGGCCCAGGAAGAGCTCCCCAGTAGCCACCGCAAACGATTTCTTGTCGGAGGTGGAGTTGTCGGTGCTGCAGGATAGGGTTTGGGTGCGCCGAGGGAGGGTGTAGCGGCGGGTGAGATTAGGGTAGGCAGGGAACGAGGAGTGAGAGTGGGAGAGAAAGAGAGAGGAGTGGGAGAGAGCCATGAATGGAGAAGAACAAGCTCTGACTGGTTTCCCGTTCAAATGCATTTCTCTATTTTTTTTCTTTTTGTTTTCAAGTAAAGCTTGTTTGTATTGCCGGGAGGGAGGGAGGCGGTTGGAATGGTGTGATTGTTTTGTTCGGTTTTCGGCAATTGCAAACAATAATAATAAATGTGGAATGATAGGACCCAACTTTTTTGCCTAATAAAAGTTTAACTTTTACCTTATTTATTTTTAAAAAATAAAATAAGATAAAAAATAGAAAAAATGTTTGAAGCAACCCTATCTATTTTTTGTCTTTCTTTTATTTGGTATTTTTTTTTAAATGAAAAATGGTATTTTTTTTCATAATAATGTCATTTTTTTTAAGAAAATGTCATTATTATGAAGAAAAATACCATTTTTTATTTTTTAAAAAATACTAAATAAAAGAAAGGCCAAAAATAGATAGGGTTGCTTTAGACATTTTTTCCATTTTCCATTTTGTTTTTTTTAGAAAAAAAAAGAAGGTAAAAGTTGGACTTTTGTTGGGCAAAAAAGTTGGGCCTTTAGCATTTCTCATAATAAATGGAGGTGTGATATGATGTGCTCAGGTGGAGTTTATAGACAGCTGTTTCTAGTAAATATTTTTGTTGTGAATTTTTTTTTTTTTTTTTATTAGTAATAAGAAGTGATTACTGTCATATAAAAGTGAAATAAGACGTTTGTTTTTGTGAAAAAATAAATAAATAAAAAAGATTTTTGAAACGGTTTTTTTTATAAGGAGTGAAAATAATAGGAGGGGAAAAGGCGGAGTTTGCCAAATCGGTTGTATTTAAAAACATTATTAACTTTGATGATTATTTAAAATTGAGTGTAGAATTAGGGTTTTTAAATGAGCCATGCTAAGACTTGGCTTAGCTCAATTGAACTCTATTTATTCGAGTAATAAATGAGTTTGAACACAAAAATTAGCTCAAATTAAACGATACATGCTCATATAAACTCAGCTCGACTCAAATAATGCTCTTGAGCATGACTTGTATAATTTCAACACTACTCACGACTCATTTAGCTCAAAAGCTCTTTCGTGTGTATATATATACACACATATTTAAGTAACCTATATAATATTATATTTTTATTAGTGCACACATATATATACCCAAGCATATACAAATATAAGATTGAGGTGTATATCATATTAACGAGTAGTGATTTCAAGGACACTGGTGTGCTTGAATAGTAAGCATGCCGATGTTAAAATATTATTATTATTATTATTATTATTATTATTATTGTTCAAATATTATTTTAATAATATTTTAACACTGGCGTGCAGTGGTGTGCTAAAAATCACTACTCCATATTAACATATTAAATAGTAAATACTAACTATAGTTAAGAGTTAACAAAATTGTTAATACTATTATCTAGTTCTAGCATATTTAATTATATAACTATATGTTAATAATTAATGTGTTAGTCTATGTTAACTATAGTTATAACTATGTTATATAATATGATGACATATGGTTAAATAGTTAACTAACATATTTAATGGTTTGTATATAACTATATGACAATATTGAGTAGTTAGTATATAAGTCTATAACTATATACATAAACATAATATATGATATGTCACACATTGTTAATTATAGTTATATACTATACTTATGCCATTAATTAATTAGTTCTTTATAGTATACTAAACTTACTACTTGTTCACATTATACATATACTATACTCTATTCTCTTTAATCATTTTAGATTTTATAAATTGGCCCAAAACTTTCTTTTATGTTTTGGGGACCGTAGGTAGCTCGTACTTAGGTCTTCGGTTGATGAAGAGTTGAAGAACTAGAAGAAGCTATTAAAAGAAGACAAGTACAGAGTTGGGTGTCTAGACAGAAAGAAGAGAAGTCTAGACGGTATACTGCAGAGGTCATTACATAAAGTGATCGTTACCAGAGGAGTTCAAACTGTCAGATTTTGTGACTTGTTTTCACAAGTCTTATCGTGGGCCCCACAGTAGTATGGCATCCCATACTCTTTGTCTTGTTTTTTTTCTCTCCCACACGTCTCTCTTTCTCTCCATCTATTGAGCTTCTTCTAGAAGCTTTGAGAAAAGGCTAGCTTTGTTTTATTTGAAGCCATTCAGTCATCAAGAAGGAGAGGAGGGCAGCAGCAACTTAAGCAAGAAAAAGAGAGAAAGAAGAAAAGAAGAAAAGAAAGAGTTGCCGAGAGAGAGGGACTTGTGTTGCAAAGAGAAGAAGGGATACACCATTTTTTTTCCTTCATTTTGATCTCACTTTTGGAGTGCTTAAAGCTTAGAGAATTTTAGAGAATATTTTTCTCTTTTGTATCTAATTCTCTTTTGAGTGAGATTGGGGTGTATTGGGGCTTTTGGGTTTGAGTGGTTTTGTTTGTACTACTCTTTGTACTCCACTCTTTTGTTAGTGAATTTCTCCTGGATCGTCTCCGCCAGTGGATGTAGGCTTGTTAAGCCGAACCACTTAAATCTTGGTGTCTTGTGTGGTTGTGTGATTTTTCTATTCTGCACTTTTCTACTTCTTTGGTGATCTTGGAATTTGCATTTGTCACAACAAACTGGTATCAGAGCTCGGGTATTTATTTTGCGGGATGGCTACTGCAAAATTTGAAGTAGAGAAGTTTGATGGTCAGAATAGTTTCAGCCTTTGGCGCATCAAGATGCGAGCTTTGTTACGACAACAAGGCTTGGCGAAGATTTTGGATGGCGAGGTGTCATCAACATCATCAACGGAGGAAACGAAGGAACTTGAAGAAAAAGCCCACGGTGCAATTTTGTTGTCTCTTTCAAATGGAGTTTTAAGAGAAGTTGCCGATGAAGAAACGGCCGCTGGACTTTGGAAGAAGCTGGAGAGCTTGTACATGAAGAAATCCCTCACAAACCGATTGTATTTGAAGCAACGGTTATATACCCTCAAGATGAAAGAAGGTATGCCTCTTTGTGATCATCTTGATGACTTTAATAGAATTATTTTGGATCTGAAAAATATTGATATTAAAGTAGATGATGAGGATCAAGCCTTGATTTTGTTATGTTCACTACCGGATGCCTTTGATAATTTTGTTAATTCAATGTTGTACGGTAGAGATACTATCTCCTTAGCTGATGTTAAATCTGCTTTAAATTCTATGGAGTTTAGGATAAGATTGAATAGTAAAGGTAGTGATAATCAGGCAGAGGGTTTATTTGTTAAGGGTCGTTCAGAAAATTCTTCTAATTTTAGAGGTCGATCCAATGAGAGGGATTCGGGTAAAAGTAAATCAAGAGGCCGATCACAGTCCAGGTCAAAGAAGAAAGTAAAGTGTTACTATTGTAAAAGGTATGGGCATTATAAATCCGAGTATCCGAAGTTGAAAAATAAAGAGGAAGGTGACAGGCAAAGTTCCTCTTCTGTGGCTGGTGTTGTCGAAAGAAATTCTAAAGGTTCAAACCTTGTCCTTGCAGTTACCATTTCTAATGATCGTTCTAACAACAAGTGGGTCCTTGATACTGCTTGTACATTTCATATGTCCCCTAAAAGGGATTGGTTTACTACCTATGATTCAGTCAATGGTGGTTCAGTCTTGATGGGAAATAATGTCGCCTGCAAGATTGTTGGTATTGGTACAATCAGAATTAGGATGCATGATGGGATTGTGAGGACTTTGACGAATGTTCGACATATACCAGATTTGAAGAAAAATCTTATTTCATTGGGCACTTTGGACTCCCTTGGATACAAGTATTCCGGTGGAGGTGGAGTCATTCGGGTTAGCAAAGGCTCATTGGTTATAATGAAAGGTAACAAGGTTGATGGCCTCTACTTTCTTCAAGGTAGTACGGTAACAGGTTCAGCTGCTGTGTCTTCTTCAGATGATCCAGATTCAGACACTACCCGATTATGGCATATGCGGTTGGGTCATATGAGTGAGAGGGGTATGACAATCCTGAGCAAGCGAGGTTTGCTTTGTGACCAGAAAACAGGATCTCTTGACTTTTGTGAGCATTGTGTGTTCGGGAAGCAGTGCAGAGTCAAGTTCAGTACAGGCATCCACAGAACAAATGGTACATTGGATTATATCCATTCAGATCTATGGGGTCCCTCTCAGGTTCCATCAAAGGGTGGTGCTCGATACTTTGTTACATTTATTGATGATTATTCGAGAAAAGTCTGGGTGTATTTTTTGAAGAAGAAAAGTGATGTGTTTGTCACTTTCAAGCAATGGAAGACATTAATTGAGAATCAGACTGGGAAGAAAATCAAGCGACTCAGAACAGACAACGGCATGGAATTTTGTAGTGGTGAATTTAATAAATTCTGCAAGGATGAAGGCATCGCTAGACATCGCATAGTTAGTCATACTCTACAGCAAAATGGAGTTGCTGAGCGGATGAACAGGACTCTCTTGGAGAGAGCGCGTTGCTTACTTTCAAATGCTGGGTTGTCTAGAGATTTTTGGGCTGAGGCGGTCAATACTGCTTACTATTTGGTCAACTGTTCTCTATCAACAGCCATTGATTGTAAAACTCCTTATGAGGTATGGTCTGGTACTCCTGCTGATTATTCTTTTTTAAAAACTTTTGGTTGTCCTGCTTATTGTCATGTGAATGATGGTAAGCATGAACCTAGGTCAAAGAAATGTATATTTCTAGGCTATGCGGATGGGGTGAAGGGATATAGATTGTGGTGTTCTGATCCTAAATCACCTAAGTTTATAGTCAGTAGAGATGTTGTATTTGATGAATCTGCCATGCTTTACCCGAGAAAGGAGTCTATTGTCTCTGCAGGAAAGGAGCAGGGTTCTAACAAGGAGGTGGAGCTTCAGGTGGAGGCTTCACAGAGGGTGCGAGATAACACTCAAGATCAGCCTGTTACAGATGTTCATGATTCCAGTTCTGATGATGATGATCCACAAGAAGAGCAAGAGACCAGTATTGCGGCTGGTAGACAGAGGAGGCAGATTAGGCCACCTCAGAGATATGGCTATGCAGATTTGGTAG
>NC_081541.1:23468084-23505122 GCF_901000735.1 Corylus avellana | reverse complement strand
AGGAAGGTGACAGGCAAAGTTCCTCTTCTGTGGCTGGTGTTGTCGAAAGAAATTCTAAAGGTTCAAACCTTGTCCTTGCAGTTACCATTTCTAATGATCGTTCTAACAACAAGTGGGTCCTTGATACTGCTTGTACATTTCATATGTCCCCTAAAAGGGATTGGTTTACTACCTATGATTCAGTCAATGGTGGTTCAGTCTTGATGGGAAATAATGTCGCCTGCAAGATTGTTGGTATTGGTACAATCAGAATTAGGATGCATGATGGGATTGTGAGGACTTTGACGAATGTTCGACATATACCAGATTTGAAGAAAAATCTTATTTCATTGGGCACTTTGGACTCCCTTGGATACAAGTATTCCGGTGGAGGTGGAGTCATTCGGGTTAGCAAAGGCTCATTGGTTATAATGAAAGGTAACAAGGTTGATGGCCTCTACTTTCTTCAAGGTAGTACGGTAACAGGTTCAGCTGCTGTGTCTTCTTCAGATGATCCAGATTCAGACACTACCCGGTTATGGCATATGCGGTTGGGTCATATGAGTGAGAGGGGTATGACAATCCTGAGCAAGCGAGGTTTACTTTGTGACCAGAAAACAGGATCTCTTGACTTTTGTGAGCATTGTGTGTTCGGGAAGCAGTGTAGAGTCAAGTTCAGTACAGACATCCACAGAACAAATGGTACATTGGATTATATCCATTCAGATCTATGGGGTCCCTCTCAGGTTCCATCAAAGGGTGGTGCTCGATACTTTGTTACATTTATTGATGATTATTCGAGAAAGGTCTGGGTGTATTTTTTGAAGAAGAAAAGTGATGTGTTTGTCACTTTCAAGCAATGGAAGACATTAATTGAGAATCAGACTAAGAAGAAAATCATGCGACTCAGAACAGACAACGGCATGGAATTTTGTAGTGGTGAATTTAATAAATTCTGCAAGGATGAAGGCATCGCTAGACATCGCATAGTTAGTCATACTCTACAGCAAAATGGAGTTGCTGAGCGGATGAACAGGACTCTCTTGGAGAGAGCGCGTTGCTTACTTTCAAATGCTGGGTTGTCTAGAGATTTTTGGGCTGAGGCGGTCAATACTGCTTACTATTTGGTCAACTGTTCTCTATCAACAGCCATTGATTGTAAAACTCCTTATGAGGTATGGTCTGGTACTCCTGCTGATTATTCTTTTTTAAAAACTTTTGGTTGTCCTGCTTATTGTCATGTGAATGATGGTAAGCATGAACCTAGGTCAAAGAAATGTATATTTCTAGGCTATGCGGATGGGGTGAAGGGATATAGATTGTGGTGTTCTGATCCTAAATCACCTAAGTTTATAGTCAGTAGAGATGTTGTATTTGATGAATCTGCCATGCTTTACCCGAGAAAGGAGTCTATTGTCTCTGCAGGAAAGGAGCAGGGTTCTAACAAGGAGGTGGAGCTTCAGGTGGAGGCTTCACAGAGGGTGCGAGATAACACTCAAGATCAGCCTGTTACAGATGTTCATGATTCCAGTTCTGATGATGATGATCCACAAGAAGAGCAAGAGACCAGTATTGCGGCTGGTAGACAGAGGAGGCAGATTAGGCCATCTCAGAGATATGGCTATGCAGATTTGGTAGCATATGCACTTACTATGGCAGAGGACACTGCAGTCCAGGAGCCTTCCACCTACTCAGAAGCTGTCACAAGTAGTGAGTCTGCTCAATGGGTTGTTGCCATGAATGAGGAGATTGAGTCTCTTCATAAGAACCAAACATGGGAATTGGTGAAATTGCCTAAAGGCGCTAAAACTGTTGGTTGCAAATGGATCTTCAAGAAAAAGGAAGGAATCCCAGGTGTTGAAGATGCAAGGTTCAAGGCACGTTTGGTAGCAAAGGGCTATAGTTATAGAAAAGGTATGGACTTCAATGAAGTTTTCTCTCCTGTTGTGAGACATAGTTCTATTCGTGTTTTGCTTGCCATGGTTGCTCTAAATGATTTGGAACTTGAGCAACTTGATGTGAAAACTGCATTTCTGCATGGTGAGCTTGAGGAAACCATTTACATGCATCAGCCAGAAGGAGTCATTGCTGAAGGTAAAGAAGATCATGTTTGTCAGTTGAGGAGGTCGTTGTATGGTTTAAAACAATCTCCAAGACAGTGGTACAAGCGCTTTGACACCTTTATGATCGGACATGGTTACACAAGAAGTAGCTATGACAGCTGTGTGTATTACAGGCAATTGTCTGATGGTTCTTTTGCTTATTTGTTACTCTATGTGGATGACATGCTTATTGCTGCTAAAAGCATGTTGGAGATTAAGAGATTGAAATCTATGTTGAGTGATGAGTTTGAAATGAAGGATTTGGGTGTTACGAAGAAAATTCTTGGTATGGAGATTCACAGGGATAGAAAAGCGGGAAAGTTGTACTTGTCACAGAAAAAGTACATTGAGAAAGTACTTGAACGCTTTGGTATGCATAATTCTAAATCAGTGAGTACTCCACTTGCAGCTCATTTCAGACTCTCAGCAACGTCAGCACCACAGAGTGAGGAGGATGAGCAGTTCATGTCACATGTTCCTTACTCCAGTGCAGTTGGAAGCATCATGTATGCTATGGTGTGCACACGTCCAGATATTTCACAGGCAGTCAGTGTTGTTAGTCGCTACATGGCGAATCCGGGCAAGGTTCACTGGCAGGCAGTGAAATGGATACTCTGTTATTTACGGGGCACTACAGATGTTGGTTTAGTCTATGATAGAGGCAGTGGTATCAGTTCCAGTGTTACTGGTTATGTTGATTCAGATTATGCTGGTGATTTGGATAAAAGAAGATCTCTGACAGGTTTTGTTTTCACTCTCTCGGGGTGTGCCATTAGTTGGAAAGCGACTTTACAGTCGACAGTTGCTTTGTCCACTACGGAGGTAGAGTATATGGCAACAGCAGAGGCAGTGAAAGAAGCTATTTGGCTCAGAGGTTTGGTTAGTGATCTGGGTTTGCAACAAGATGAGACTGTTGTATTTTGTGATAGCCAGAGCGCAATACATTTGACCAAAAATCAAATGCATCATGAGATGACCAAACACATTGATGTCAGATATCATTTTCTTCGGGAGGTCGTGACACAAGGTGATATCATAGTGAAGAAAATTGCTACGGCGGAAAATCCAGCGGACATGTTGACGAAGCCACTTCCGATCCTCAAGTTCAAGCATTGCTTGGGCTTGATTGGTGTTTGTAGTTTGTAATTACCCTTAGGGGTGTTGGAGGAGACGTCTTGAGGATATTTGTGTTGAAGACTTGATGAAATTCAAGTCAAGGTGGAGATTTGTCAGATTTTGTGACTTGTTTTCACAAGTCTTACCGTGGGCCCCACAGCAGTATGGCATCCCATACTCTTTGTCTTGTTTTTTTTTCTCTCCCACACGTCTCTCTTTCTCTCCATCTATTGAGCTTCTTCTAGAAGCTTTTGAGAAAAGGCTGGCTTTGTTTTATTTGAAGCCATTCGGTCATCAAGAAGGAGAGGAGGGCAACAGCAACTTAAGCAAGAAAAAGAGAGAAAGAAGAAAAGAAAGAATTGCCGAGAGAGAGGGACTTGTGTTGCAAAGAGAAGAAGGGATATTTTTTCCTTCATTTTGAAGAAGGAATTTTAGAGAATATTTTTCTCTTTTGTATCTAATTCTCTTTTGAGTGAGATTGGGGTGTATTGGTGCTTTTGGGTTTGAGTGGTTTTGTTTGTACTACTCTTTGTACTCCACTCTTTTGTTAGTGAATTTCTCCTGGATCGTCTCCGCCAGTGGATGTAGGCTTGTTAAGCCGAACCACTTAAATCTTGGTGTCTTGTGTGGTTGTGTGATTTTTATATTATGCACTTTTCTACTTCTTTGGTGATCTTGGATTTGCATTTGTCACAACACAAACTACTAAGCAAATAAGCTCTCTCGGATTCAAGAGTGTCCGGACGAACAGAAGATATGTCCAAACAGTTGGAGTTTCAAAAATATATTGTTGGTAGAGATGTATGGACAACACAAATCTAGACGAGGCAAGTCCAAATGGAACAAATCTAAATCCATATGGGATAGTCAGTTAGGGTTACGAAACCCTAGTTGCGTATGTAGACTCACTTATTGTGTCCGGACATCACTGCCTCATATTGCAGTTTCTATTTAAACGACTGCTTATTCTCTCTAGATTTTTATCTCTCAGTCACACAAAATTTAGAGGAACTCCTAGAGAGTTTGTGAGAGATCGGGTCTAATGGGCTTGGTGCAATACTACACATACAAGTCACTTAAAGGACGTACTTCAATAACATTATCGTGTGGATCGCTTGAAGGGTTGAAGAAGCTAACAAGGATGTTTGTGATTGCACTACAAGAAGGTAACACATAGTCTAGCAGTGAGGATCAATAAGGATTCAACTAGAAGAAGATCAGCCAACATGAGACTTCTTGAAGTAGACTACGTGAACAACGGGTCATCCTATGACAGTGTATGGTAAAGTTGGTAGTGAGTAAGGTTTACTATATGTGTTTTAGTTAGTTCTTTAAAATATAGTAAGGTTTTTTCTTTAGTGCAAGGGTTTCTCTCTTCATCAACGAAATATTGTATTGTGATTTATTTATGATGGATACTTCTTTATTGTTGGCTTATTATCTAACAATGTTGGGTTCTATGTTTTGATATTTTCATATATCCTACTTCATATGTTTGTGTTTATTTTTCATTCCACTACCTGTTAGGGTCTACACAGGGTGAACCTTTACAACCCTTCTTGTTGAACCAGGTTTTTCAAATTGCATATAATAACGTATTGCTAATTTGTTACCTATAGATTATAGTTAGGGAAAATTACAGTTTACCCCCCTAAAATTGACAGTGTTTTTCAATTCGAACACTAAAGTTTCAATTTTTGCAATCTACCCCTCCAAAGTTTCAAATTTTTGCAATTTGACCAATTGTATCCAAAGCTTCCTATATTGCCCCTAATTTTTATTTTTTTATTTTTTATAAAAAAAAATTTTAAAAAAAAATTAGGGGTGGCTACCATTTTTGCACCTCCAAATTTGTTTTTTTTTTCTTCATAAAAATAAAAATTAGGGGCAATATGAGAATTTTTGGATAATATTGGTCAAATTGAAAAAAATTGGAACTTTATGGGGGTGGATTGCAAAAATTGAAACTTTAGTGTTCGAATTGAAAAACCCTATCAACTTTGGGGGGTAAACTATAATTTTTCCTTATAGTTATATACTATATTGTATAATATATCATACAAAGTTACATATTATGTATTTATACTATTGTTATATATAATATACATGTAGTAGCTACCGATCACATAGTCAGGTATTCTATTGTCTATAATTATAACATTTATATCATAACTTATGATCACCTATAGAATTAAAGTATATTACTAGTACAATAGACTTAGTACTACACATATTATATAACAGTTCTTATAGTATATATATATATATATATATATATATATACACTAAGTCTACTACACTATATTAGTATTGTATAAAATGTATGACCATACTCGGTACTAACTAGTTAGTTAATATACTAACATAACTAATTAGTTAAAAATTTCATCGAATCCAACATCTAATCAAGCGTAATTCCCCATAGACAATTCACACTCAAACTCTCTCTCTCTCTTGGGGGGGGGGAGGAGGGGGGGTTAACCCAACCGTCAGATCTTAGTGAGCGAGAAGGGTCCATCCAACAACCCTCATGTAACAAATCAGGGAAAAGCACTAGTCACATCTGCACTATTACCCCAAAAAGACTAGTCAATTTAGAGCTTCCTTATAATTCATTATAAAGCTCAGTTTCACCTAGTAATTAGGCAATGTGAGGTTTAACATGCATGACTATCTTTATAAACCATCCACTCTATGTGAGCTTCTTCTCATTTTCCCAATATAGGACCGGGGTGTTACAAACTCCCCCTCTTAAATTCATGACGTCCTCGCCAAAGCCACGTCATGCAATGCTATCACATGACCTAGCGTTACTAGGTGGCTCTAATACCACTTGTAACGATCTAGGAAAAAGCGCTAGCCACATTTACGCTATTACCTTAAAATGACTAGTCAATTTGGAGCTTCCTTAGAATTCATTACAAAGCTCAATTTCACCTAGTAATTAGGTAATGTGGGACTTAGCACCTATTACTATCTTTATAAACCACCCACTCTATGTGGGCTTCTTCTCATCTTCCTAATATGAGACCGAGATGTTACATCTTGGGTGCAATGACTCATTTTGGTTCTCAATGGGATAATTCTCCAACAATGCTTGAACCATTACTAACACAAACATGAGCCAAATAGACAAAGATACAAGCTTACAAGAAATTTTAAGTTTAAGAAGAGTTTCTTATAGGGCAGCGGCGCTGTTGCTTCGTAGTGGCTGGCAGTTTGGGGTTGGTGAAGATCTTGCTTTAAGATGGCCAGAGGTTTGGGAGAGAGGGAGAGAGCAACTAGGTTGGGGTTGGCGAAAGGACTACTTCGTGGTGGCCAAAAGCTGGATTGTGGTGGCTGGCGGTTTGGGAGAGAGAGAGAGAAACTGGGTTGGGGTCGGCGAACGGACTGCTTACTGGTGGCTGGCGCTCCTACTTCGTGGTGGCCGGCGGCATTGCATCGCCAATGGAGGTGTAGCCGGCAGTTGTTTTGGTGGGTGGAAGGGGGTGGGAGAAATTAAGAGAGACAGAAAGAGGGCAGCAAGCCAAGAGGTGTGGGATTTGGTGGGTGAAACCTAAACTAAACGTGCATTTTGTTTTTAAATTATTTTTTATTTTTTATTATTATTTTATTAAAAGGCAGCTTAACTAGGTAAGGGCAAAATGGGGGGAGAAATCCAAAAGTAGGCACATGATGAGCACGTGACACGTTGGCCGTCATGGTTAACGTCTTTGCTTGACGGAATGGGGTCTTTGGTAACGAAATGGTCATTTGATGGGGGTGTAATATAAAGTTGGTAGTTGATGGAGGGAAATAGTCATTGCGTGGTAGTTCATGAGGGAAAATGATAATTTCCCCTCTAGAATAATATATAATATATATTCTTAACATCACTAAACTGTGAATTGTTACATAATAATGATATGACATTTATTTTCATAAAATGTTGACTACCGTGTATATTGTTTTAAAACACTATTTTAAAAGAGTATATCATAAACCATATTTTTATCTCATAATTATCGCATAATGCTAATATGACAATTCTACATATTAGTATTATGAGATAGTTATGATACAAAAATGTGATTTTAAATATTTCTCAAACTAAAAATTGCAGTATCTCATCCACGTATTTATGCTAACATAACAGTATTAACTAACTATTGGATCAATCATTGTTTCAAAATTTTAGAACCAAAATTTGAGGAAAATATTGATTATCTTTACACAATTTTTCTACACTCATAAGTCGAAACAAGATCAGATATCATTTGAATATTTGATTGTTATGAGCAAATCCAAAACCTTTGTAGATAAAGTCAATCATTATTTCCCAACCGATTTTGATAATCTATATATAAAGTTTCAAAAATAATGTTATACTTATTCTCATTTCTTTACATAATTGTTTCATATTCATAAGTCAAAACAATATGAGATATCATTTGATCGTTATGAGCAAATCCAAAATCTTTGTAGATAGAGTCAATCATTAGTTCCCAACCATGAAGCGAATTGAATAAGCTTTTATTGTGTCGCTGAAGTTATATAAAAATATAATTTAAGGGGAAACTTCACTTTATTTGATTTTAATCAAATTGTGGTTTTAAAAGCCACATATAGGTGCAAAAAAAATTGTGTAAAGAAAAAGGAGTAAGTGTAGCATTTTCTCAACTTTCAAATCTTATGAAAAAAATTATAACAAAATGATATACTTTAAAGGTGATTTACTCCATTTGTCCTGGAACACTTGGTTTTTGTTAAAAATAAAATAAAATAAATAAATAAATAAATCCTTAAAATGAAAGGTTTCATACAACATCAACCTGCCTTTTTTATCATCCCAAACCAAGACACGTGGACATAAAATTTTCCACTTTTCAAAAGTTGAGGCAATCCCCTTGTGCCAAAGGACCGTGAAATAAAAAGAATTTATTTCATAGTATATATTAGATTTTAGGGAAAATTTCACTTAAGACCCTTGAATTACCACTCATTTTGAGAAGACTCCCCAAATTTTAAAAACTTTCAATTTCGTTCCCTAAACTTTCAATTTGATGCAATGTACCTCTCTCTGACAATTTCTAAACGTTAAAAGTGATAAAATTATCTTTATACCCCTAACATTTTTATAAAATTTGAAATTTACCCCTTAATTTCAAATTAAAATTTGGATAAAGTCCACATACTCCTTCAAACTACCACCTAATTGACGGTGTCCCCCCCAAACTTTCAATTGTAACATGTCTCCAAAACATTGTCAATATCCCTCCAAGGCTAGCAAAAATATCAAAATGCTCCTATATATTTTTCAATATAACAAAAATACACCTATAATTCAAAAAAATAACAATTTTTTAAAAAACAAAAATTTTACTTTAAAAAAAAAAATTATTTTTTAAAACGAAATTTTTTTTATTTTTTTTAAAACGATTTTTTGAAAAAAAAAAATGGAAAATTTTATTTAAAAGAAAAACAATTTTTTTTTTATTTTATTTGATTTTTTTAAAATATATTTTAAAAAACAAAAATTTTACCTTTTTTAAACGAATTTTTTTTTATAGGGGAAACTTCACTTACCCCTCCCAAACTTTCGAGCTTTTTGCAGACACCCCCCATTGTTTAAAAACTCTCACTTTGAGGTATCTAATTTCGATTTCCTTTCACTTTCCCCCTTCCGTTAGAATTTTGCAATTAAATCAAACGGTCAAATGAGTAAAGACCTTTATACCTTTAAAAAAATTTTAAATTCCAAATTTACCCTTATTTATAAATAAAAAAATTATGGAAAACTTCACTTATCCCTCCTGAACTTACGCGTCTTTTGCAAACACCCCCAATCTTCAAAGTCTCTCACTTTGGTGTATCAAATTTTCGTTTCGTTCCAAATATCCCCTACCATTAGATATTGGAGTTAAATTAAACGGTAGAATGAGTAAAAGACCATTATACCCCTAAAATTTTTAAAAATTTCAAATTTACCCTTATTTATAAATAAAAAATTATTATTATAATTATTATATTAAAAAAAAAAAAAAAAAGTGATCCAAACTTGTGACCCTCCGATGGGTCACTTGGTGACCGGCGGGTCACAAGTTGTGACCCTTCCACCGAGGTCTTTCAAACTGTTAGAATGCAGTGCTGCTCTAATTCGTGAAAGTGTAAGGAGCGGATAGAACACCGATGAACCCATGGGTCAAGAGTTTATTTTAGTTAAAAATTATTTTTTAATAAAAATAAGGGCATTTTAGGAATTTCACACCCCTCTGTTAGGATTTAACAGAAAATCCTAACGAAATGTGATAACTGAAACGAAAGAAAAGTTCAATACACCAAAGTGAGAGCCTTTAAAGATTGGGGGGTGTTTGTAAAAAGTACAAAAGTTCAGGAGGGGTAAGTGAAGTTTCTCCAAATATTATAATTATTATATTAAAAAAAAAATAAGGGTAAGATTGGAATTTCACACCCCTCCGTTAAGATTTCAAAAAAAATCTTAACAGAAGGGGCAAAGTGGAAGAAAACGAAAGTTTGATACATCAAAGTGAGAGTTTTTGAACAATGGGAGGGTGTCTGCAAAAAGCGCGAAAGTTTGTAGGGGGTAAGTGAAGTTTCCTCTTTTTTATTTTTTTTAAATGGAAAATTTTATTTAAAAAATTAAAAAATAAATTTTTTTAATAAAAACGAAAATTTTCGATTTTAAAAAATAAAATCGAAATTTTAGGTTTTTTTTTCTTATAAAAGGATTTTTTTTTTATTTTAGGTTTTTTTTTTTTTTTTCAAAAATTTTAGTATTTTTATTTTTATTTTACTAAGGGTAGTTTCATCATTAGAAGGACATTAACAATATTTTGGTAGTTTGGAGCGACATTGTCAATTGGGTGGTAGTTTGAAAAGGATATATGGACTTTCCCTTTAAAATTTTAAAAAATTAAAGGGTAATTTGATCTTTTTAGTGGTTTCCGTTAGAATTTAACAACAAAAATTAACGAAGGGGAGTCAATTGTATCAAATTGAAAGTCTATGTGTGAAATTGTGGTGGTTCAAGAGTCCTAAGTGAAGTTATCCCAAGATTTTAAAATTTTAATAGTATATATATTACTTCGTGTTGAATATATTGTCACGTTATTTAAAAATCATCATTCATCAGGTGATAAGCGGATTAAACTGGGGGAAAGCTAAAAAAAGAAATTCAAGTTCAAGGGAACGTTTAGAAAACATAGCAGAGATCTTGCGATGAACAGAAGTTACATAACCTAGGGAATTCTGATAGGAGAGAAGCTCATTTTGCAAAGAGATATGCTTCACCTCATTAAAATGGCCATCTTTCAGCCATAAATGTCTACGTGGCATGAATTTTTTAATTTTTCTTTTTCCCTTCCTACAGCACCTTCTCTCTCCACTGTCAGCCAAGACTTTTTGTTTTCTCCTTTTTCTCCTCTTCCCTCCATTTCTCCCTCTCGCCATTTTCTCCCTCTCTCTCTGTTTCTCCCTCCCTCTCCCTCTTTGAGCTCTCACCGGTGTTGGTTGACTGGGTTCAGAAGCCAAAACTTTTTGTTTCTTCCTTTTCTCCTCTTCCCTCCATTTCTAACTCTCGCCATTTTCTCCCTCTCTCAGACGCTCTTTCTCTCTGTTTCTCCCTCTTTGAGCTCTCACCGGTGTTGGTTGACTGGGTTCGGAAGCGGCGGTGGTTTGGGTCCAGCAGAAGTTTTGCTCAGAAGACGCCATCGGCTTGGATCCAGTAACGGCGTTGGTTTGGGTCCGACAGAGGTTTGGATTTGGTATGATTTTTATTTTATTATTTTTATTTTTTTACTGTAAAATGATTCGATGAACATTCCTATATGATTGTTTGCTTCAATATGATGTTGCTATAATTTTATGCTTGTGCTTAGCTTAGTGGTGAAAAATGGGATTTACTGCAATGTGATTTTGTCTTCTTTTTTTTTTTTTTTTTTTTGTGTGTTTCTTCTGTGCATATATGAGATTATCTTTACAATTTTTTGCTGAAAAATGGGATTATCTTTGCAAGTTCAAGTTGAACTCAATGATGCATGAACATATGGGTTGGATAACGAATTGAATTTAAAAAAGAAAAAGATTATGAATAATTGAGGTGATTACTTTGCTTAGTGATTAAGTAGATGCTTACGATTTTGGTTCAACTCAAGCACTTGAATGGACAGATTCTTGGAATTTACATGAATGGATTTCATTTATAAGATATGTAGGGTTAAAAGTGTGGAATGATGTTAGGCATGATTACTCCATTTGGACATTTTCTTCTTGTCAAATAATTATACTAATTATACATTTGTAGGATTAATTGGGATTGCCTTATCTTCTCTTAAATGGACATTTCAAGTTCACGCTTGAACAATGAGGGTGAAGTTGAATCTTTGTGTACACGTATTCCAAATGATGACACGGATAAAGAAGACATGTTGGTGCTTTATTCGGAGGAAGAGTTTGATGATAACGAAGACAATGTTGTATTACCCGAGATGATTGATAGGAATGATGAAGTTGAAGAACCACAAAAGTCCATGACCTTTAGTTCACATGAAGAAGTAATCTCATATTATAAAAAGTATGCTAAGCAAGTTGGCTTTGGTGTGTTAAAAAGAATGATTAAAAAGTCACCAGATGGTCACCCGAATTACATGATCCTTACATGCCTTCGTGATGGCTCAAAGTGATGCAGCAAAAGTACTGCTTCCAAAGCAACACCAACAACTAATAGAACTGGGTGTAAGGCTAGGATTTGTGCAAATTTATGGGATGATGGGACGTGGTATTTGAGTAAAGTAGTGATTGAGCATAACCATCATTTAAGCCCAAAAAAAGCAAGATTTTTAAGGTGTTTTAAGACCATTAATGATGCTGCAAAAAGAAGGCTTGATCTTAATGATAGATCTGGAATATGTTTAAATAAGAATTTTAACTCATTGGTTGTTGAAATGGGGGGGTTTGAGAATGTTCCATTTGGGGAGAAAGATTGTCGAAATTTTATTACCAAGGCAAGAGAGTTTCGGCTTGGCAAAGGAGGTGGTCAAGCACTTTGTGATTATTTCAGAAGAATGCAAGACATGAATGATGACTTCTATTATGTGATGGACATGGATGATGATGCTAGGTTGCGAAATGTGTTTTGGGCTGATGCACGAAGTAGGGCAGCGTATGAATTCTTTGGGGATGTCATTACATTTGACACGACCTACTTGACAAATAGGTATGACATGCCATTTGCTCCTTTCGTAGGAGTGAATCATCATGGCCAGTCAATACTTTTTGGAGCAGGACTACTATCAAACGAGGATACAGACACATTTGTTTGGTTGTTTGAGTCGTGGTTGAAGTGCATGAAGTACCGAGCTCCAAGTGCAATTTTAACGGATCAGGCTAGGGCAATGAAAAATGCAATTGCGAGAGTTTTTCCAAGAACTCGACATAGATATTGTCTATGGCACATTATGAGAAAATTTCCTGAAAAATTTGGTGCACATGATCATTGCGAAGACATTAAGAGTGCCTTAAATACTTGTGTGTATGATTCTTTCACCGTTGATGAATTTGAGGAAAATTGGAAAAAATTAATTGAGAGTTATCAGCTTCATAATAACTCGTGGTTGAATGGGTTATATAGTGAACGGACTTTTTGGGCGCCAATATATATGAAAGATACATTTTGGGCGGGAATGACTACAACGCAGCGGAGTGAAAGCATGAATGCCTTTTTTGATGATTACGTGCATTCACAAACCACACTAAAGGAATTTGTTGATCAGTTTGATAATGCTTTGAGAAAAATGGTTGAGAATGAGGCGCGTTCTGATTTCAATTGTTTTAATCGCACAATTCCATGTGCAACCAATCTGTCTTTAGAGAAGCAATTTCAAGATGTTTACACAAACGCAAAGTTCAAAGAAGTTCACGAACAGTTTGCGACAGGTGTGCATTGTAACAATTCTCTTCTTAAAAGTGAAGGTGCAATTTCTACCTATCAAGTGGTTGAAACTTGTCAATCTCATGAAAACCACATGACCGACAAAACATTTATTGTTTTCTTTAATGAAGACGAATTTGAAGTGAAGTGCACTTGTGCAAAGTTCGAATTCAGAGGCATCATATGCAAGCATTCTATTTCGGTTCTAGTGACAAAGAAAGTTACAATGTTGCCACCAAGATATATTCTTGATAGATGGAGGAAGGATATAAAGCGAAAATATACTTTGATTAAGAGTAGTAATGATGTGTTTGTGAGTAGCTCTGGTGCCCAAAGATATGACAAAATGTTCGTGAAATTTGAAGAATTAGCATCGCTTACATTAGAAAGTGAGGAATATTCTATGGAAGTGATGAAAAATCTTGATATGTTAAATGAGAAATATCGTGCCTTAAAGTCTGGAAAGGTGCTTTCTCCTGTTAAGGTTAAACGTCTAGGGAGACCACGGTTACTAAGAACGGTACCTGCTATAGAGAAAGTGTCCAAAAAATCACAAGTTAAGATGGTGCCTATTGTAGAGAAAGCGGCCAACAAATCCCAATTAGAAAAGAAGGCATCAAGCAGCAATAATGTCAAAAAGAAAGGACAAAGAAAGAAGGTTCATAATTTTTTTTCTTTTTACTTGCAAAATCAATCATTGCTTAACTGTACACTTTACACAAATATTTATTAACTGTAGAGTTCCAAAGCAAAGCAAGATGATGCCAAAACTTGCGAACCTTCATTGCCTCCTACAACTGGTGATCAGCACGACCAATTTATTAACACTCAGGTGATTTATTGAAATATGACAATCTTGCATGTGTTTAATTATGATTTTGCATTTATTTAAATTTGTTAATGTGTGCGTTAGGTGGATCCAACCAATGAATTCTCAAAATTAGTCAGCCAACACAAGTATGAAGAAGCTTTTGATGCAGCCTTGCGAATAAGTGATGTGTCTATTGTATATTCATTATGCTCTCAGGTTTACAAATTTATCACTACGTTATGTTACTTATTAAAGTATACTCGCTGCAACCATTTCTTATTGATGTTTCTTTTTTTAGGTTGATCTACGGTGTATTTTATCTATAGATCCTCTTCCTTTGAGCCAAGTAGTATTGCTTTACCTTTTGCGGCATCTAACATACGGTATCAATGACAACATTTCCCAAAAAATTGGTTGGATGATAGACGTTGCAAATGCCATAATTCCAACAGACCCAATGATTGCAGTGCATGTGCAGCCAATCCTCAATGAAGTCTATGGCTTTCTCAACTATCAACAATACTTGCCTACAATTACTAGTGATGAGCTCTCAAGTATCCGTCGTCTGATACATATAATTTGTTCCAAGATCATGTAATATGCCAATAACTTATGGGTGAGGGTGTTTCTCTTTTTGGGTTGAGGGTGTTTCATCCTTGGGTTTAGTTTTATTTTTGTAATGAAGGAAAACATTTATCATTTTGGCTTATGTAGTTATTTATTTTTGTAATGAAGGAAAACATTTGTCATTTTGGCTTATGTAGTTATTTATTTTTGTAATGAAGGAAAACATTTGTCATTTTGGCTTATGTAGTTATGTAGTTATTGTTGGTTCATTTGTTCTACCAGGAAGTGGGTATGCAGCTGCTCAAGTATGGAGGGAGGGGTTCCCTCAGAGTGTGCAAGATATTGTATCCAACGAATGCTGAGCATTTTGTTTTGCTCTGTTTTAATGAATCCCAATTCAAATAAAAAAAAAAAAACAAAAAAAAAAAAAAAGGAAGTGGGTTCTATGAATGATTTGCCCAATTGTTATGTTCTGCACAATGGAGGATCTCAATTAACGTTTAAGACTTTCATTTTGGCAATTTTTGGTTGCTGTCTTCATTTTCTGGTGTTTGTGCTTTTGTTGTTTCATATTTGGTTTTCACTTTTTTTTTTTTTTTGTTTTTGTTTTGTGGAGGAAGGAGTGAAAGATAGTGGTGTGTAGTATGAGTTTGAGTTCATGTCTTTTGTTGTTGTTGCTTCTGCTGCTGCTGCTGCTTTTCTTTTGGTTCTGTACAATGAACATAGTATTCAAATGCTGTGGTTTCTGCAGGTTTATGTTTCCTGCCTGCCAAGAACCCATACACTGGAAAGTTTTAACAATTTAGTTTCCCTTTTTCCCTTTAAAAGCAAAAATTTAAGCCTTTCTTTCCTTTGTTCATGTCTGTAAGTTGAAGCCTCTGCCATATCTGATGGTGAAAATCAATTCTTCAAATCAGCAATAACCATCACAACATCTGCAACCTTTTTTTTTTTATTATTTTTTTTTTCTGCAACCTTTTGAATCTTGTGGAAATTCAAACCAACGAACCTAAAATAGATTTATAGTGCCATTTGTTCTGCTAAATCAGAAAAAATTATGATACCATATGATTCAGGGGAAAATTTTAAAGCAATCAAAGGAAATGGTAGGCAAAAAATCAAACCATCACCCCCAATTCGGCCCTTCCACACCGAAATCCCCAAAAGTAATAACACCCCAAAATCAATTCTTCAAATCAGCAATAACCATCATAACCATCATAGTATCCAGCTACCATTAAAAAAAAAAAAAAAAAAAAAAAAAGCCCAAAACGGAAAACACCAAACAGACAAAGAAAGAACCCAAAACGGAAAACACCAAAACGGAAACCAGCCAGAGCCAAATTGCCAGCGTCTTCTAGGCAAAACCCCCGCCGGGACCCAAAAAAACGTCATTACCGGAGCCAAGTTTCCGGCGTCTTCTAGGCAAAACCCCCGCCGGGCCCAAACCAACGCCGTTACCGGATCCAAGCCGATGGCGTCTTCTGAGCAAAACTTCCGCCGGACCCAAACCACCGCCGCTTCCGAACCCAGTCAACCAACACCGGCGAGAGCTCAAAGAGGAAGAAACAGAGAGAGAGTGTCTGAGAGAGGGAGAAAATGGCGAGAGGGAGAAATGGAGGGAAGAGGAGAAAAAGGAGAAAACAAAAAGTCTTGGCTGACAGTGGAGAGAGAAGGCGCTGTAGGAAGGGAAAAAGAAAAATTAAAAAATTCATGCCACGTAGACATTTATGGCTGAAAGATGGCCATTTTAATGAGGTGAAGCATATCTCTTTTGCAAAAGGCCAGTTAGTTTATTTACGGCCCCCCTCTCAACAGAAACATTCCCTCCATAAATGGCCTGTTCATCAAGACTAAAGTTCATACATACTAATGAAGTGAAAAGTAAAGAGTAAACTTCAAAGCCTTTATTCCAACCACTCAGCTCCATCTAGAACAATGTCTTGTTGTACAACTTCTTCAAACTTTGATAGCAAGAGATGTTTTTCCTTATTGTTTAAGTTATGTAATATGATGAATAACAGAGAGAAAAAAAAACAGATAGGAAGTCTTTGGTGAAGTTGTTTACACTAAAAAGGAAGTCAACAACAATTAACTTGGCGGATTCGCAAAGATACACCAAGAGATAGATGGACTTTTTAATCAAAGTCATGCTTTATTTACCCTTGAGAATAAAAAGATGCTACTCAATTTCTATGAAGATGCAAATAACAAATCTACCACATATCCAACCAAGATCGATTATCGACGCTACTCTTCAAAACCCTTTTTATAGAGTAAACAATGTCGCTACAGAAACCAGGAATAAGCAAATAGAGAAGCAAAAAAGAATTACTCACCAACTGCACTAATGAATATGACATTCCCCTCAAAAATAAATGCCAAAGCTAGTCAACCTCCATACCAGAATTGGCTTCATCTAAAATCTTCTGTAGTTCCCTCACTCTTTGCCTTGTCAATGCAATGGAATCCTAAAACCATAGCAACCCATCATCATCAGCATTCGGCTAATAACTTTCTTTGTGTTTCCATAGGCCATTGTTTAATGTGCCTTGGGAAGCCAAATTTATGTACAATATACAATTTGTGTAAGACAACTTTCTACTTATTGGAAAGAATGAATCCTCTAGACAAAGTAAGAGTATTACAGGGCTTCAGGTAGAACACCCAGCCTATATATCCTGCTATATGTTTCTTGGCAAAATCATGCACAGATTGGATAAAACAGTTTATCTGCTCAATGGAATATTGTTTCTGCTGAGTTAATAAAAGTATTTTTCCCATCCATTTCAAAATTTCAGGTCCTTTTCTACACAAAGTTCTAGTAATTCAAAGCTTTCAAGACACTATTGAGTTTTGGATTCCAATTTGATTCCACGAAAAGACAGGAATAGATGTCAAAACCAGTTTTAAAACTGTGTTTGTTTTGATGTAAAATGTGTTTTGAGTGAATGTTCTTGGTTACAAATATTTTTCGGGGAAAATCAGTTCCTTTGTTTGATTGAATCCTGAAAATAATATTGAAAATATTTTCAGGAGTTTGGTTGATACCAAAAATATTATTCCACTGCAGCTGGAAACCAGCTAGAAAACCACCCATAACTGTCAGACAGCCATATGCTGACATCAACACTTTAGGAAAAAAAAAAAAAAAAACCCCCGGTGTCGCATGGCATTTTTGTTCTCAGCAAAATAAAGTACAGAAAATTGAACATTTGTATACCCCACATCTATGAAAGAACCCCACCCCCACACCCCCCGACAGAGGGCGGATGGAAACTAGGGGAAAGGTTTTTTTTGGGGGGGGTGGGGGGCGCTTCAGAGAATAACCCGAAATTGATTTACGTATATCAGCATTTTTCATACCAAATACCGCAAAATGGGGAAAAGGTTTTCTTAAGAACATTTTACACTGAAATAAATGCATCCTTAGCCTCAAATAGATTATGACCATGAGCCCCCAATCAAATATAAATATCACTCCAATTATCATGGCTCAACTAAGTAGATTGTAATGCAACAGGTTGGAACATACTAAATTTATAAACAAATTGGCACTTTTAATGGATCCTTTAAGGGTGTGTTTCAAGGGTGAAAAACTAACCTGGATAGCGGATGTATTAGCGAGAACTGGTCCGCCTGGCTTATAAAGAGAAATGAGTTGACTTGAAGAATCCAAAACCACAGTAACAAGAGTTTCCATGATGGACTCTTCCTCAGCAGTAGGGTCTGCCAAGATGTAGTTCTTGTGAAGTATGCATGTCAATGAGAAAGGAATGCTTTTCAGCGTGAGCTTCCTGTTCTCTCTATTAACAGGCTCCTTTTCTGGCTTTCCTCCATCTTCCTCCGACACAACAACAACTCTACCATCCTCGTTTAGGGAAACTGCAGGGATTTGTACTGCAAGGCAGCAGATCTAGTTAATGATTTTAAGTTAAATCTGCATTCGAATATATACAAATTAAAATATAAGTCTACGCAAGTATAATTGCAAATCTTTAATGTAATTTCTATGCCATGGGCCTGAGTTTTGAAAGCAAGAAGCTTTCTCGAGTAATTGTGCTCATAAGAAACGAGGAATAAAAGAAATCGAAATGCATATTTCCCAGATTCTATTAAATAATTTTTTACTAGTATCAAAAAAGTAAAAACACGATGAGACCAAGAGAACATTGTCAGAATTCACGAATGCGTCAAAGGGGAAAAAAGCACGATTTCATATATGTGACCAAGTACAATCACTACTTCATACATAGAGTAAGAACCATAGAATCACATCGCTCTTTCACCATCAAACCAGAAAAGTTAAGCAAACAGTATATATTGCTAATGCAGAACTGAATGTTGGGTTGGGTTGGGTTGTAGGGAAGTGAATGTTCTAGGCTGTTGCTGTTAGCCATGCAGCAAGATTTGAATGGACCATACACAATACCAGATGAGAAAGCATGCAACTCTTACAATAAGACAAGGCAGCAACAGCTGAAAGTAAAGCAGCATCAAAGAGAGCACCATCAGCATCCAAACAGTATATGTCCTACAACATATAAATTTGAGTATTTCTTTATAATACAGTTAAGAAAATTGACCATTACAATTCACAATGTCCAAAAGAACATGCTCAAAGCACCAAAGGGAAGATTTTCTAAATTTGTAAGGATAAATATGAAGATGCAGGCAATAATGCCATTACCAAGTATACCATCCAAGCAGCTTTTCCACTGACCAAGGATAACTCTTTCAAATCAACCATGCCAGAACTGCAACAGCACATATAACTAGTCATTACAGAACAGTTACACCTAGCCAGGAATAAAAGTGGAATATAATGAGGTAACATTATAGGAGATCATTGACAAGCATAGAAGTGCTGATCAACCCAACAAATAGAGGCACAACAAGTGCAAGGGACAGAACAAGGAAGCACCCAAGAAAAAAGTTGCTGAGATGAGCATATACATGTAATTTAATAACTTCAATTGCTTTTGGATCCTATTCTAAAGAATAATTTCATTGGGCACCATAAACGTATCTTAAATGACTAGCTTAGCTGCCAGATGTTAACACATAATGCCCTTAACAAATACTAAATACTCATTTTAACGAGTTGTGGCATCCCGCATAACGCATCCCTTCATTAAGGACTTTGTCATCAACTTTGGGGTAGCGGGGGGAGGGTGTGTTGAAACTTCTTAGCACCTCTCATAGGCCAGACTAAACACCAATCAACAAACTCTTTGTTCCAACTTAAAGGACTTTGGAAAAGATAATTTAACCAGCATGCAGCTAGAGAATATAATTACGTGCCTTGAAATAGTGTCAGATAATTGTTTTGACACTACTGGTGCTGCCTCAGCTGGCCTGCCAGGCCTAACAATTGGAGAACAAATTGGAGGCATGTGGAAATCAATAGCTGAAAATAACAAAGATATACATATTATATAAAAGTGAACAAAGGCAACAGAAATAAGTAAAAGAACATATGCAGTTAGTAATACAATACTGCAATAGTCAACCTAAGCAGCCCTCATCTGGTGACTCCATGGAAGGAGTCATGACTTCCATTTTAATAGCAGCCAACATTGTCTGTCCAAGGAACAAAAAGTAAGTACTTGAGTTGGAAAACAAATAAAATCACACACCTGATATATGCAACTAAGCTTAGCCACCCCAGGCCCCAAATGTAGAGAGAAAGTGAGAGAAAGACACTTACAGTTGAACCAATCTTTGCCAATCCTGACCCATCAGCAGATGCAACAGCCCCTTGAATTAAAAAGACAAGAAAAAAAAAAAAAGGATTGACCATTTCAGTTTGAGTAGCAACACCAGTAAAATCTATATAAGAGGCCGTAGAATGAGATTGTGAATAAATGATACAAGCTTTAACTAACCAAGGGCTATGGTTGTATCTCTAGCTCTTCCAAGTGGCCTACCATCAGGCCGGATAGATTCCGAGAGATGGCGCTCATAAAAACGAAGAGGGAAGAGGCGTCTGAAAGCATCAACCTCCACTTCTGATGACAAATCTCTGGAAGTATCTGGCAATCCCATTCTCTCTTCTTTATCTAATTACCCTTAACTTTCAAAGGGGAAAAAATGACAACCTTTTAGTATGTAAAACAACTAACAAATCTCTAAAATGCATCATGGTATCTGTATCACTACATATGCAATACATTGTTGCATTCCAGAGTAGAATTTGCCTTGAGTTTCCCGAAGGAAACAGACAAGACAACAAGAAAGAAAAAAAGAAAAAAAAACAACTTTTAGATGCCAGCCAAACAATGCCAAAATATTTTGACTCTTCATAAAAAAGCATTCAGCTAAGGCTACAAGTTTTTACTTCTTTTTTCATTTTCCTACTCTTTCTCGGCAATCAAACAGAACATTAAGCAGGAAAGCCACATAGCCCTTCAATAATTCAAAACCTACTAAAAACAATTCTATCACAAATAGCTTGCATTTCCTTTGATTCTTATTTCACACTCTCACACTTCAATCCATCACTATCTGGCAGTTACATGAATCAGAAACAACATTGAGGCCTTTGACATATTAATTTAAACCCAAAACCAAAAAAAAAAAAAAAAAAACACAAGCCTCTTGAAAGTATCTCTTTGGGAAATAATTTGAGAGTTTGGATATTTTAGAAAATTTGGGAAAAATATGATTCAACTTATTGTAGTCAGGGCTGTAAACAAGCCGAGCCGAGTTTTGACAATCCTGGATCGGCTGGTTTTAGAGGGCATATAAACGAGCCGGTCTCGAGCTCGAGCCGAGCTAGGAAACCCTTGCTTGAACTCGGCTTGTTGGAATGCTCCTTAAGGTCTTAGGCACCGAGTGCAAACTGCTTCTTGGGGCTATCAGACTAGAGGTTCGCCCCTTAAATTAACCAAAGTGCACTTGCAGAAAACTCCTTGCCAAAGGCCTGTGTACTCCCGGGATTAGTCGATGTGAAGCTCCGGATACCCGGTGCCAAATAAAAAATAAAAAAAATTGAGCTTATTTATTTTAAATAGTTTTTGGTCTAAGTGTTACCAAAACGTAAAAATAATAGGCCAGGCAAAATGAAATAAATCAAGAAGATTGAACAATCTGTATTCTGTGAGTATTAACCCAAACAAGATACAACTAAAAACACCCAATATGGACGAAGACTTCAGAGTTCAGACTAGAATAATTGTCTCAAAACCAAAATATTTGGACATTGACATTTCCAGGTACATCAAATCATTAACAAATAACAAGTATTATTTGTTTAGTTATAGCCGACTGTATCAGATCAAATATGAAAGAAGTTAATTTCACCTGTCAAAAATATCATGCTCTGCAATGAATTAAAGATAAATAAGTAAGTTCTCACAAGTCAGATACATGCTCTGTATAACACATGCATTTTTGTTCCTTTAAGAAAAAAATGAAAATTAGTTTTGAGCTTCGGTACAATTAGTAGAACTGCACACAGATTAGTACAATTAGGAGAGAGAGACGGCGAGACGGCAAATACCTGGTGGGCCGCTGGACGGCAAGACGGCAAGACGGCGAAGACGCCACCAGACGGGATGACGAAAAACCCAGAGTAGAGAGAGAGAGAGAGGGACGAGAGACTGAGACAGAGTGAGAAAGAGGCGACGAGAGAGAGGGACGGCGTGAGATGGAGGGAAATTGTGAAGAAGGAACAAGGCTTGCGTTTATTTTCTTCTAAAACGACGCCGTTTTGGTGTTAAACATAGAAACGGTGTGGTTTTAATATTATTTTTTTAATATAAAATATATATTTATATTATTATATATTAGAATAGATGGTCAGTAGATATTAACCGCTTTTTTCTACCCCTAAAACTACTAACCGTTCCGTCATCAACAGTTAATAATTTTTTATAACTGCCTACCAAAGCGATTATACGATTATAAGTGGTTATGAGGCGATATAACCGCCCTGTTTGTACGCTCCTAGAGCTTAAGCTAGCTACAAGGGCAATTTCGAGCTAAGTTGAGTGCTCGAGTGGCTTGATGTATTTCCCACTTGCAACAAAGAAAAACAAGGAAAAAGCTCAAAGCAATAAGAGAAAATAGCGAAAGAAAGTGTAAAAAAAAAAAATTGAGAAAATAGTTCAAGGAGATGAAGAATTGCTAGCGGACGGTGATCTCTATTCCCCCACAAAATGTGAGAAATAGCTTAAGAAAATAAGAAAAAAAATATGAGAAATAGGCAAAGAAAATAAAATATGGAAAATATTTAAATATCAGTGAGACATTGCGAAAATGGCTTAAACCATCAGAACAAGCTATGGGCTCAAACGAATTTCAAATCCATCATGGAAAATAAAACTTAAACCTCGAACATATATATCAAATTAATAAAAAGAAAAAAAAAATGCAGCAATAGATTGCATAAAATGTTTGAGAGAGAGACCTGTTGGCACGAAGGCAAACGATCACACCGAAACTGTGAATCTACGACAAGGTTTTGTCAATAGCAGACAAAGAGAACAGTGGAAGAGAAGTGAAGTAAAATAAAAAGTAACCTATAAAATGAGATGGCGCACAAGAGAAAGTGCAGTAGCCTTTAGGGTTAATAGGATTGAATGGTCAAGATGGTGAGATGTGTGTGCCTATATGGTTTCTTATATTGACAGCCGTTTGATCAACTTTGAACTAAGTGGAGCTAGTTGAATGCATTTAATGCAGATGATAAGAAATAGACTGTTAGGATAGGATCAGGATCCCCAGAAATGGCCGGGGAATTGCTGATGGATTTTTTTGTTAATTTGGACTGTCGGATGAAAATTTTGCCATATGTCCTATTTTAAAAATATAATAAAATACTATATATATTTTAAGAAATAAATATAAAATCAAATAATAAAAAATTAAAAAATTAATTTAATAATATGGGGTGGCTAGCCACCCCATTTTCCTTCATAGGGGGTGGCATACCCATTGATATGGGGTGACTGACCACCCCAGAGAGGGTTGAGAGGGTGGCATGCACTAACCTTGGGGTGGTGAAACCACCCCATGGCCTGGGGTGGTTGACCACCCTAGGCTAACATCAAAAATTTGGTTTGGGTTTGTACACAGGGGCAGGCCACAGAACCATCAGGGCGACCCTGTCGCTACCCTTGGGGGTGGTGAGCCACCCCATGGGCATAGGGGAGTGGTTATTTTACCCCTAGGAATGACAAAACAAATTTTTATTGGGTTTGGCCTAAGGGAATGTAACCAAACCTGAGACTTCCTCAGGTGGCTTCGGCCACCCAGGCTCCTATTCTTCTTCCATTGGGGGTGGCCGGTTGGTGGGTGGTGGCCTGTATTATTAAATTAATTTTTTTAATTTTTTATTATTTTATTTTATATTTATTTTTTAAAATATATATAATATTTTATTATATTTTTTAAAATAGGACACGTGGCGAAATTTAGACATCCAACGGTCCAAATTAATAAAAAAACCCATCAGCAATTCCCCAGCCATTGCTAGGGATCCTGATCCGTTAGGATGGGATCCGGCATAGGTATTAGGTGCGGTAGTGAAAACTACACACCTATGCTGTTAAAACAATAAATAAAAAATTGAACCAAGTGTAGTCATTTGAGTGGTTTTTCACCAAAGTTTTTATATTTCCTTTCTCTCTCGCACAAGATTTGGGCGCTCACCTCTTTGTCCTTATATCCTCCACTCCACCATTCTTAATCTCCATTATTCAACGGTTTCCACCCCTTTGTGCTTGTTGATATTATTTCATGAAACTAAAATTTCGAATTTATTATTATTTCATGATTATTTTGAATTTCAAATAAATAACAGATCTCCTATTATCATATTTTAATAGTCATTTATTTTAAAATAATAACTTTTTATCCTATTATCTTGTTTTGATCGGTTACCACCACTTCATCACTATCTCCTATTATTATGTTATATGAGATCATGTGTTTTCAAGTTTCAACCGATGAGATCATGTGTTTTCAAGTTTCAACTGTTTTTTCAACTTTAGATTTTAAAATATAAGTAACCATTATTTCAATTTAAAAAAAAAAAAAAAACTGCTTCTAAGATAATATGGAATTATATAGATATATATTAATTCCCAGCAGTTTTATTATTTTACAGATAATTTTATTTTCTCTCTCTTCCTCTCACGATTATTAATTGCTGTTACAAAAAATTTCTGTTGTGGATAGTGTTCAGGGTTTTTGCAATCTGCACACTACATCAGGCAGTATTGTATCCTGAGGACAAGATTACTCTGATTCCCTTTTGCAAGACTTCTAATAGAAGTGGGAGGCAATGTTTATCTAAAAGATAGAGTCATAATCGCCTTACTGACCAGATTTCATTTACTTCTCATTCTGTTTGTATTCTACGTTTATTTTTCCCTGCGATTCCCACATCTAGATTTCCAACAATTTTTAGATAAACATTTTGCATTCTTCAATGGCACTTCCAACAATGAATTCTGCTATTACTTCTCTGAACGTGATGCCACAAGATCTTTCCAAATTGGATCGTTTTGATGGCAACAACTACAAATGCTGGAAGGAGAAAGTTGAATTTCTACTGACAACATTGAAGGTTCGTTATGTGCTCGACACACCCTGTCCGAATGTTCCTGTGGAAGGAGCAACTGATGAACAAATTGATGTGAAGTTCAAATGGGAGGAAGACAACTACACATGTAGGGGGAGTATCCTCAACACCCTCACTGATCCACTGTTTGATATGTATGCACCAAAGAAGTTTGCAAGAGAGATCTGGGAGGCATTGGAGAACAAATACAAAACTGAGGATTCTGGCAACAAAAGCTATCTAGTAAGTAATTATTTTGATTTTTAAAATGGTGGATAATAAGCCTATTTTGAATCAGGTTCATGAGATTCAACTTATTGTCCAACAATTGTATTTAGAGGGCATTCCAATTGATGAAAAACTTCAAGTGGGTGCTATTATTGCCAAATGACTACCAACTTGGAAGGATTACTGTAAGTCACTTAAGAGAAAAGGTGATGATCTGACTCTAGAAGGTCTTCAGAGACAACTTCGTATTGAAGATGAGTCAAGGCTTCGAGACAAACTCGAAGAAAAGGTTGAAAGGAGCAAATCTGCCCATGTTGTTGAAATAGACAACAAAAAAGGAAAAAAGCCCAAATTTGAATTTGGTGGTCCTAGTAAAATAGGTCCAAAGAAAAAGGGCAATTTCAAGAAGAATATGATTTGTCATTACTGCAAGAAGCCTGGGCACTTCATCAAGAATTGCAGAGTTCTGAAGAAGAAGGAACATGCCAACAATGTTGAAGAAAATCTTATTGCAGTAATTTCTGAAGTGAATATGGTAATCAATGATTCAAGTTGGTGGGTTGATACTGGTGCAACTCGTCACATCTGTGGAGATAGAAATCTCTTCAAAAAATATGAGAAAGTCGGTGATGAGATTGAACTCTACTTGGGAAATTTAACTACCACCAAAGTAGTTGGAAAAGGCACTGCTGTATTGAAATTTACTTCTGGCAAAATAGTTACTCTTATTGATGTATTTCACGCACCAGAGATTCGAAAGAATCTGGTTTCTGGTGGTCTTTTGTCCAAACATGGCTATAAACTTGTATTTGAGTCTGACAAATTTGTCTTGACCAAAAACGGCATGTTTGTGGGCAAAGGTTTTGCTGTAAATGGAATGTTTAAACTCAATTTAATAAAGGAGAATGTTTCTGTTTATATTGTTGACTCTTATTCATTATGACATGCTAGTTTAGGACATGTAAATTATAATTTTGTGAATCGTATGGTTAAATTAGGATTGCTGCCTTCTAATTTGCATGATGATAAAGATAAATGTGAAATATGTGTTAAAACAAAGTTAACTAGAAAACCGTTTTCAAGTGTTAATAGATCATCTTCGAATTTACTTGAATTAATACATTCTGATGTATGTGATTTGAGTGGTAAAATTACAAGTGGTGGTAAAAGATATTTTATTACTTTTTTAGATGATTTGTCTAAATATGCTTATCTCTTTTTTATTAGAACAAAAGATGAAGCTTTAGATATGTTTAAAATTTATAAAGCTGAAGTTGAAAATATACTTGGTTGCAAGATTAAATCATTAAGAAGTGATAGGGGTGGAGAATATTTTAATAATGACTTAGACAATTTCTGCGAAATTAATGATATTATTCATGAGAGAACAGCACCTTATACACCACAACAAAATGGTGTAGCAGAAAGAAAAAATAGAACACTCATGGATATGGTAAATGCAATGCTTAACCATTATGGTTTGCCTGAAAGTCTTTGAGGTGTAGCTATTTTTTTTGCAATTCACATATTAAATAGAGTGCCTTCTAAAAGAAATAATTTTTCCCCCTATGAGTTATGGTTTAAACGTAAACCCAACATAAATTATTTTAAATTGTGGGGGTGCCTAGCTTATGTTAGGTTGCCTGATTTTAAAAGATCTAAATTTGGACCAAGAACTTCCAAATGTGTTTTTATCGGTTATGCTATTCATAGTAAATCTTATCGTTTTCTTGAATTGGATTCTAATGTAATTATTGAATCAAGAGATACAGAATTTTTTGAATCCAATACAATTAAAAACTCTAATTTTTCTGAAGCAAGTACTTCTAATAATGAAAATATTTTTGAAAATATTGTTTCAGAAAATGAAGAGAATTTTGAAATTAGAAAATCCAAAAGAATTAGAAAAGAAAAGAGTTTTGGTCCTGATTTTTTGACATATTTTATAGAAGGCAACTCTCAAGTGATTGTGAATGAAGTTGGTGTGTGTTACAATATAGAAAATGAACCTTCTAACATTGAAGAAGCTATGAAATCTAGGGATGCCACATTTTGGAAGGAAGCTATTGATGATGAAATGGAGTCCATTATGTTTAATAACACATGGATTCTTGTAGATTTACCTTCCGGTTCTAAACCCATAGGATGTAAATGGATCTTTAAGAAAAAGATGAAATCTGATGGATCCATTGACAAATATAAGGCTAGATTAGTAGCCAAAGGGTTTAGACAATCAAAAGGCATTGATTATTTTGATACATATGCTCCTATGACTAGGATTTCTTCAATAAGAACTTTGATATCTTTGGCTTCCATATATAATCTTGAAATCCATCAAATGGATGTGAAAACAGCATTCTTAAATGGTTATTTGGATGAAGAGGTATATATGGAACAACCAGAAGGGTTCATTATTTCAGGGCAAGAAAACAAAGTTTGTAAATTAGTCAAGTCATTATATGGTTTAAAACAAGCTCCAAAACAATGGCATGAAAGATTTGATAACGTAGTTATTTCTAATGGTTTTCGTTTGAATGAAGCTGATAAATGCATTTATTTTAAAATGTTCGATAGTAATATTGTCATTATATGTTTGTATGTAGATGACATGCTAATTTTTAGTAATAGTATTTTTTGTATTAAAGATATAAAAGATTTTTTATCATCACATTTTGATATGAAAGATATGGGTATAGCAAACACTCTACTTGGTATTAAATTACACAAAATAGGAAATGCATATGCCATATCTCAAATTCATTATATTGATAAAGTTTTGAATAAATTTAATCATTTGCATGACAAAATTTCTCGTGTTTCTTATAACTCAAGTTTAAAGCTTGGAATAAATAAAAATCGATGTGTATCACAACTAGAATATTCTAGTGTTATTGGAAGTCTGATGTATGCAATGCATTGCACACGTCCAGACATTGCATTTGCCGTCGGCAAATTGAGTAGATACCCAAGTTGTCCAAGCATTGAACATTGGAAAGCAATTTCCGTAGTGTTGGGTTATTTAAAAAGAACTAAATCATATGTTCTACACTATGGAGGATATCCCTCCGTAATTGAAGGGTATAGTGATGCTAATTGGAATTATGTTGATGATGGATCTAAATCCACAAGTGGATGGGTTTTTAACCTTAGTGGTGCAGCTATCTCTTGGGGATCCAAGAAACAAACTTGTATAACTCACTCAACTAAGGAGTCAGAGTTAGTTGCTTTAGGAGCTGCTGGAAGAGAGGATGAATGGTTGAGAAATTTTTTGATTGACTTGCCTTTATGGCCAAGTCCCATGCCTCCAATTTCCTTGCATTGTGATAGCCAAGCTTCATTATCAAGAGTATATAGTAAGTCCTACAATGAGAAGTCAAGACATATCAGTCTTAGACATAATACTGTGAGACAATTATTGGAAGAAGACATTATCACAGTAGACTATGTAAAATCGTGCACGAACTTAGCAGATCCTTTTACAAAAGGCCTAAGTAAGGATCTGATTTGTAAAACCTCATTTGAGATGGGTCTAAAACCAATTGAATAGATCACTACAAGATGGCAACCCAACCTAGACTTTGGAAAACAAACTCTAGGTTCAATGGGAAAAACAAATCTTGATGGTGATGATGTTAACACTAAATTAGACCATCTAGAGGAATAATTGATGTTTAGTACGAGTCCTGTAATGAAAAGGAAAGGTTGAGTATAACTCTTAATGAGGTCGCATAAAAGGTGTTTTTTAATCTACAGGAGCACCTAGAAGAACTCTACCTATGTGAGTGTAAAGTCAGGCTGCTTTTGTCGGGGCTTGGTAAGCCACCTAGAGCACTCATGAAGTTGGGAAAACGCGTATGGCCATTAATGCGCGGCTGAAAAGAACTATAGAAATTTTAATATGTTGATATGTGTTAATTCTCCAGTTTTATCATTAAGTATGATAGTTCAAAGACATTGAGCCTACTATCACACTGATAAAGCTTTGAGAATTATACACTAAGTGAAAGTTCAAACCCTAAAGGTACTTTCATTTATGTATCAACATTTTGGAGTAACAGTAATTTTATTTTTATTATTTTATTATTATTATTTTTTTCTTTAATTTTATTTTCTTGAAATAAGTGGGGGATTGTTGATATTATTTCACGAAACTAAAATTTTGAATTTATTATTATTTCATGATTATTTTGAATTTCAAATAAATAACTGATCTCCTATTATCATATTTTAATAGTCATTTAGTTTAAAATAATAACTTTTTATGCTATTATCTTGTTTTGATCGGTTACCACCACTTCATCACTATCTCCTATTATTATGTTATATGAGATCATGTGTTTTCAAGTTTCAACTGTTTTTTCAACGTTAGATTTTAAAATATAAGTAACCGTTATTTCAATTAAAAAAAAAAAAAAAACTGCTTCTGAGATAATATGGAATTATATAGATATATATTAATTCCCAGCAATTTTAGTATTTTACAGATAATTTTATTTTCTCTCTCTTCCTCTCACGATTATTAACCGCTGTTACAAAAAATTTCTGTTTTGGATAGTGTTCAGGGTTTTTGCAATCTGCACACTACATCAGGCAGTATTGTATCCTGAGGATAAGATTGCTCTGATTCCCTTTTGCAAGACTTCTAATACAAGTGGGAGGCAATGCTTATTTAAAAGATAGAGCATAATCGCCTTACTGTCCAGATTTCATTTACTTCTCATTCTGTTTGTATTCTACGTTTATTTTTCCCTGCAATTCCCACATCTAGATTTCCAACAGTGCTTGCCTAGATCTCTTTCTAAACCTCAATCATATGGCTTTCAAGGTCCAAGGTGTCGAGATTTTTTCAAACAGCCGGTGAGAAACAGAGAACTGGCTCAGTTCATACCCTTCATAGGGGCCAGTAGTAGATTCTACTTTTCTATTTTTAACTGAAATTATACATGTCAATTTGTTGAAGTCGGTAAGAAATCTGATGGTTTGATGCATAGAGAAGTGGCTGGGAAATCTAATGGTTGTTTTAAAGTATATTAAAAAAAATATAAAGAGAAAAAGCAAGGAAGAAAGATACAGATTAAGGTGGTTCAATCTATGACCTACGTCCATACATCAAAGCCTTTTCTTGGCTACATCTTTCTTTCACTTGATAAAAATTATACAATAAAATGACTTATTTATAGTTGAATGAGGCCAAGAATACAATAAGTACATAATCAATATGTAACCTATGGGAATTAGTGGAGTAAATAATACATTAATTTAATTCAAAACAACTATTTTACATTGTCTTCAGATGTCTCAATAAGCCTCCACAAACCCAACGGTAGATCACGTACGTTGAGGTTTGGCCTTGAACATCAAAGGGCTAAAAACAAATGGCTACCGTGGCCTATATTAAAACATCAGCTACTATGACCGAAACTTGAACTTCGGCAACTTTGACTAGCATTGGCTACTATGGCCAAAACATGAACATCGGCTTCTTTGGCTGACAACGGAAATTATGGCTGGGACTAGAACATCAGTGATTGTTTGGCCGGCATATAAAATATAGCTACAAAGGTCACTTGTCGCAGAATTGAGAATCCATGAACAGACAAAATTATTGCATCTTTATCATTGAGGAAGATCATTAGGTGAAATTGGCTTCATCAAAATGCTATCCACAAAACCCCGTTTGTTTTTGGCACATAAAGCCATAGTGATAGCACGAATCCAAGTGTGATAATTATCTACGGACATAAGAGTTGCAACAAGCACCATTGTTGGACTATCCAAGTGATGAACATAATGAGGATCATTGAGTGACCCATGTGAATCATTGCTCTCAAATGAAAGAAATCGCTTTAGGTGATGTTTCAGCCAATGCAAAATGATCAAATGAATAAAAATGGCTGAGGAAAAATTGAGTTTAGAAAAATCGTTTCCTAAGTGATGCACGAGAAATTTGAGAAAATTATTATTTTAATTATGCATGTTTGTTTTAGTTTTCATTTTTCAATAAGGATTGAGTTTTTCCTTTCCAATTAGGATTTGTTTTCTTTTTCTAATTAGGTTTGCTTTTCCTTTTCCTTGTTAATTTAGGAGGTGCCTAGCTTATACAAAGACATCTAGTCTTTGTTATTTTTCAAATTCAGTTTATATTATCAATTAAAATTAAGTCTTTTATAGTTATTTCTCTGTTTGCTTATTTGGGGCACTTAAAGACTCTCTTCCTTATTTGTTATTTTCTCTCTTTCTGAATTCCCTTTTCAATTTTCAATTTTTAGTTTATGTTGCCATTATGCACTGTCAGAACAATCTTAGTTCTGCTCGGCATCACTAACACTCCGATACCATGTTAAAGTATATAAAAAAAAAATATAAAGAGAAAAAGTAAGGAAGAAAGATACAGATTAAGGTGGTTCAGCCTATGGCCTACGTCTATACGTCAAAGCCTTTTCTTGGCTACGTCTTTCTTTCACTTGATAGAAATTGTACAATAGAATGACCTATTTATAGTTGAATGAGGCCAAGAATACAATAAGTATATAATCAATATATAACCTATGATAATTAGTGAAGTAAACAATACATTAATTGAATTCAAAACAACTATTTTATGTTATTTCAATAGTGATGTTTAGAGAAGTGGCTGGGGAATCATGGGTTTGCCATGTTTGCAAGTAGTCGAATGATTTGGAATTTGTGTACCGTGCGAGGGAGAAGAAAATGTAGAAAGGGTCACCACTAAAATGACTACTTTGATCATAATTAAATCTGGACCCTTTATTGTTTTAATAGCATAGGTGCAGTAAGTCAGGTCCGTTAGGATGTGCCCAGATAATCCAACAGCAACAGCTGGGGTGTGTTCATGTGTCTCTAGAATTTACATGAATGAAATGCGTTCAAGTCCAACCAACCAAAAAAATACTAAATGGCCAGATTAAAAGCTAATTGTCCGATCTTAAGAAAAATAAATAGAATAGAAATAAAAAAGAATACTTTTTTTTTTCAAGTAAAAAAAATACATAAATAAGAAGACAACTTACCTCGTACCATTAAATATAAATAAATTAACATTTTTCTTAGTTAAATAGTATCATTTATTCTACAAATTCCATTATGAAAAGAAAATAATTAATTATGATATATTAATGAAAGTCATAAAGTCCTACTTTAAAAAAAAAAACTCAATATGATGAAAAAAAAAAATACTAATATTAATATGTTTTTTTTTTTTAATAATATGTTAGTATATATACTAACTAATTAATATCATAATATGTTAGTATATATGTTATGTATCACTACCAAAAAATAAAAGGGCTCTAGTGGCATACTGTATAATGACGTTTTTTATAAATGACAGAAAAAAACAACAGTTTGTGGCATATCTTTCAATAAGCTGGAGATAAGAAAACAATAAGCTGGCATATCTTTAAATATGCCAGAAATAAGAGAATACTGCCAGGAAAATAATAAAAGAAATTCACTCTTTTCCTACTACGCCAGGAAAGAGTGTAAAAAAAAAAAATTGAATATTATGAAGGGAGCGAGGGAGCGGGAACATGAAAGAACAAAACCCGCCTAATTTGTAAACTTACTTTGTATATATTCCTCTCTCTCGTTTGTTTCTCCCCCTCCTTCTCAAACCCTTTTATTTTGTTTCTCTACCTCTTCTTCTTCCTCGGCAATCCGTGTCTCTTCCCCTCCTCGGCAGACTGCGGCTCTTCTCCTTCCTCGGCAATCCGCGCAATCTCAAACCTGCAGCTGTGTTATTCTTCACTCTCTTGCTCTTCCTCTGGCCACCATGTATTCTTGTTTGTGATCTTTGAGACTTTTTAAGATTTCGATTTAGGGTATGAATTTGTTGGAGGAATACCTAGTTTTGGAATTTTTTGGATGATCAATTGTAAAAAACCCTAAATTTTCAACATACCCTAAAGCCCTTATTCGATTTAGAACGTGTTTTCTCCCCTTCCTCTGATTCTACTCCCCCCTCCTCTGTTTCTACTTACCCCTCCTCTGTCTCGTTTTGTTTACAATTTCAATTGGTCGACTGTGAATTGCTTTGGGTTTCCTGATTTTGTTTTTTATTTAAATGTGGTTGTGGATTATTTGCTCCTCTCTAGATGTTCTTTCAAATTGGTTTTCGTTATATTGCATTCTCATATTTCTTGATTTTGAAGTTCAAAAGATCATAAGATTGTACCTTGGTTCAACTCTATAGACTTCTTCATCTGCCATCTCAAGATAAGATGCAAACTCAAGGGTTAAGGACGTAAAAACAGAGTATAAACTCTTGATTTCCCTATATGCCCCAACAGAATATACCAGGAAGTTAGTGCAGAAATTTCCCATTTAACTGAGCTATAAAGTTAATCCAAGGAAATGAGAGATTCTGATAAACTTTTGGTTTGTGTTAAATTATGTATGATCTGGTGCAGAAATTAACTGTTGTAGAAATGTGGGAGTTGGATAGTTTTTGTTAAAGAGGTTGGAAGACATATGTTCAAATTTAGTTTTCTTTCCAAGAATTACTGCTTTTACACCTTAAAAATTAGTTCTTTCCAAGAATTACCCCTTTTACACCATAAGATATGCTCTCTCTCTCTCTCTCTCTCTCTCTCTCTGAGTACTCATGTTTTTAGTAATACTTAAATTGTTCAGAGAGCTGATCCTTATACAGAGGAAGGGAATCATCCCTGTGGAAGATTTTCTTCTTTTAATTAAGAGAACAGAAAAAAGTTTCTTCTTTGTCTCATAGGACAATTGTGCTTGGCAGTTTTTGTTTGTTTGTATATTCATGTTGCTAATATTTATATTATTTTTGTCATATCTCATAAAAAGAAGTATGGAGGTTGTCTCTGTTACATAGTACGAGACTTGAACCTAGTCTGCCATTTCTCCTGTTTCCTCCGTGTCTCTACATGTAGAAGAACATTTTTCTTTCATCATATATATTTTTCTTTTGGGTATTGTCGGTGGCGGGGCCAAGATTTTTGTACCAATATTGTGGTCTGTAGTAGAAAATGTAAAGTCTTTCTGGTTTTTTTTTTGTAAACAATATTGTGATATGATTACTAAAAAAAAAAGGGAAGATAATGTTTGACGGACACGCATTTCTATATCACTAGAGGAAAGGGACCAAAGAAGGAACATGTAATGCCCCCAAAATTTATACCTAGAATAAAGGTGATCTTAATGTCAAAGATAAGAAGGATTTGTAATTTATTAAAATTTATATAGAGTTAGGTAAATAGACTTAAGGTAAAAGATGATGGAAAATTGCTAGTTATAATTTTAATGGGTTATTGAAAGAAAAGTCACATTGTTTTGGACGCCAAAAATTCTATGAGTAACCTTAAATAAAACTGTTTTAAGACCTTATATAATGATGAGAAAGGAAGATTTTAAAAGTTGTTTCATGATTTTTGGACGCTTGTAGAAGGAGTTATGATTTTTAGAAGATGTAAGTCTTAAAACAGGAATTTCAGTCAAACAAAGGCATAGGATTTCGAGGAATTTTTGAGGTATCAAAAAGTTATGGGTTGCTATGATTTTTGGATATGTTGTGGATCTTTGAATGAAAAAAATTTTAAGCCAAATTTTATGTCATTTGGAGTTAAATTGAAAAAGTTATGATTTTTCCAAGTTTAGGTCAAGTTGTCGAGTAGTTAAAGTACCTGTGATTTGGGAATTAATTGGATGGGTTGATGAACCTAGTAGACCACGATTTTTAGGTATGTGGTAGTCAAAAGGATTATATTTATTGATGATTAATTTTATATATATAAGAGGATCCATTAAAGTTGGATTTCTTTTTAACCAATTAGAGGCCTTCTAGAAATCTAAGAGATACTTAACTGTTTACTTTAAAATTCCCTTATCACCTTAGCCCCCAAGAAATGAACCCAAACCAACGTGTCTTTGTTCATCCCTTTTCTTGACACTTGTATTTCATGCCAGCTCAATCAGCTATTTTGAAGCCACCTACTCTACAGATGTCCTTCAGCATGGTTTCACAATTTCTCTCTTGACACTTGTCTTGTGGTGATGAGTGCATGTGGCAAACATTTAAGGTGTCATTCCTACATAAGGTAGGTATTTAAGGAGAGCTTTTCCCCTCAAATGCTCACAGCTCAAGTGAGCGTGAGATGAGGGAGAGAAGAAAGAAAAGAAAGAAGAGAAAGAAAGAGCTGAGATGAGGGAGAGAAGAAAGAAAAGAAAGAAGAGAAAGAAAGAGGACGAAGAAAAAAAAAATATATATGAGATCTCTCTAAGGTAATATTTTCATATCTTTTATGGTATTTTTAGTATGAAGCTAAACCATAATTTTGTTGTTGAAATTAAATTGGGGCTTTTAGTGTACGAACACTTGAATTGCTATTTGGAGAAGTTAATTATATTTAGAGTGTTAATTGATCATAAATTATTATGGGATCCATAGAAGTTGATGCTTATTGGACTTAGATGCTAATACGTCTTGTGATAATTAGAGTGATTGTTGTAAATGTTTCTAAGCTTTTGATATTGGGAGAAAGTTACTAAATTAAATGGCTTAGGAAGAGAGCGATATTATGGCTAGATAGACTTCTTAAGCTGTTAATTGTAGTCGGATGATTTTAAAGTAATAAGAATATTATAACTTTGGTATTTTAGTGTAAAGTAATTGGTTAGATTAAGGCCTTAGTAGAGTTGATTATTAGAATTCTATGTGAGGCATATAAATCAAGCATGGTAGGGTTGATGTCACTATAATGTTTTTGGCTAAGGATATACAATGGTGGGATAGAGATTAGAGTTGAGATCCTTAGCAACTAAAGTGATGCATGATTAAGACTTGAAAACGAATTGATGACTAAGGTACTTTTTACCTCCGTTGTAGGCATTGCGAGTTTGATGCGGATTCAAAATAAAGGCATGCAATGCCAGGTAAGGGGACACAACACCAAAAACCCAACAAATTTTATTATAAATCTTTTGGAAAAATGTTGGGGATTTTATAAAGAATCCACTTACATGATTTTCAATTGCACTTCCTTTTATATTTTTAATGCTAAGTTTTATTCAGTCATATGCCATGGTTTAAGAATTTTATGTATTACAATTATCTCATTTTTATGAATTATGCATGACAGCGATTATGAATGAAAAGAGCTCTCAAAATTCATGGCATAGTATACAGTTACAAATGAGCTTACAGATTATATGAAATGTTACATGTGCATTCATGCTTATAAATGTTTAACCTGAGACACGATTATAGTGACGATCGGTACCGCATAGGGTAGCATGGCAAGCACACCAAAGGATGGTTACGAGAAGATCTGTGCTACCGGCCAGGTGGCCTTCACCTAGGGAAGTTTCCAACCTGGTAGCTCTCCCCTGTGATGATAGGATGAGTATATAGGTCCTTCGGGACAAGCCAACGTGCGCTGCTCACGGTAAATTTGTGGTGTTGGGTCATAGGGTAAAACAATTATTTGGAAAGAAAAGTAAAAAGAAGTGCTTACTCATTTTGCAACTATTATGTTTATTTTGTTAATTATGTTATTCTGCATAAATTGTTATTGTGCATGATAGAGATTTTGATATAAAAATCTGCACAGCATGTTTTATAGCATCTTGGTGTTGTAGCTATTTACTAAGGTGTCGAACTCACCCCTTCTCCCTATACATCTTTTTCAGATTGCTCTATATATCGTAGTACTAAAGACATGGGTACCGGTGGGCCTTTTAGTTGTTAAAGATT
>NC_081541.1:23461195-23467984 GCF_901000735.1 Corylus avellana | reverse complement strand
GCAGATTTCTATGTCAAAATCTCTGTTATACACAATAACAATTTATGCAGAATAACATAATTAACAAAATAAGCATGATAGTTGCAAAATGAGTAAGCACTTCCTTTTACTTTCCTTTCAAAATAATTGTTTTACCCTTTGATCCGACACTACAAATTTACCGTGAGCAGCGCACGTTGGCTTGTCCCGAAGGACCTATATGCTCATCCAGTTGTCACAGGGGAAAGCTACCAGGTTGGCAACTTCCCTAGGTGAAGGCCAGCTAGCCGGTAGCATACACTTTCTCGTAACCGTCCTTCGGTGTGCTTGCCATGCTACCCTATGCGGTACCGATCGTCACTATAATTGTGTTTTGGGTTAAACAGTTATAACCATGAATGCACATATAACATTTCATATGATTTGTAAGCTCATCTGTAACTGTATGATATGCCATGAACTTTGAGAGCTCTTTTCATTCATAATTGCCGTCATACATAAATCATGAAATAGGGTAACTGTAACACGTACAATTCTTAAACAATGACATATGATTGAGTAAAACTTGGCATTAAAATATGAAAGGAAGTGCAATTGAAAATCATGTAAGTGAATTCTTTATAAAATCCCAAACATTTTTTTTTTCAAAGATTTATAATAAAATTTGTTGGGGTTTTTGGTGTTGTGTCCCCTTACTAGGCATTGCATGCCCTTATTTTGAATCCGTATCCAGCTCACAATTCCTACAACGGAGGTAAAAAGTACCTTAGTCATCAATTCGTTTTCAAGTCTCAATCATGCATCACTTTAGTTGCTAAGGATCTTAACTCTAATCTTTATCCTACCATCGTCTATCCTTAGCAAAAAACATTATAGTGACATCAACCCTATCATGCTTAATTTATATGCCTCGCATAGAATTCTAATAATCAACTCGACTAAGGCCTTAATTTAACCAATTGCTTTACACTAAAACACCAAGGTTATAATATTCTTATTACTTTAAAATCATCCGACTACAATTAACAGCTTAAGAAGTCTATCTAGCCATAATATCCCTCTCTTCCTAAGCCATTTAATTTAGCAACTTACTCCCAATATCAAAAGCTTAGAAACATTTACAACAATCACTCTAATTATCACAAGACGTATTAGCATCTAAACCCAATAAGCATCAACTTCTATGGATCCCATAATAATTTATGATCAATTAACACTCTAAATATAATTAACTTCTCCAAATAACAATTCAAGTGTTCGTACACTAAAAGCCCCAATTTAATTTCAACAACAAAATTATGGTTTAGCTTCATACTAAAAATACCATAAAAGATATGAAAATATTACCTTGGAGAGTTCTCATTTTTTTTTTTCATCCTCCTCTTTCTTTCTCGTCTTTCTTTTCTTCTTCTCTCTTTTCTTTCTTTTCTTCTCTTTTCCCTTCTCTCTTTCTTTTCTTCCTCTTTCTTTCTTCTCTTCTTCTGGTTCTCTCCCTCATCTCACGCACACTTGAGTTGTGAGCAAATGGGGGGAAAAATTGCTCCCCTTTATAAGATGTAAAAGCTGGCCGCCTGTGGGACATTTGTCCCACATGCACTCTACCCACCTGCTGTCAAGTAAGCTTGACACCTTAACTGCCCAGGTGTTCAAGGAGAAGGCAATAGAAGCATGCTGGGTAACATGTGTAACCTTAGCTGTCAATCAAATGGCTTACTATGCATGCTTACATCTTAGCACTTAGGTGTCTTGACATGAATCTATGAAGATGTAGTCATAAAATTTTATAATTAATCCTCAATGAATCTAAACCTTTTGACTACCACATACCCAAAAATCATGGCATACGAACATCATTAACCCATCCATTTAATTTCCCAAGTTGCAGGTACTTCATCTACTCGATAGCTTGACCTCTTAAACTTTGAAAAATCATAACTCTTTCAATTTAAATCCAAATGACACAAATTTTGGCTTGAATTTTTCCTCATTCAAATGCACACAACATATCCAAAAATCATAACAACCCATAACTATTTGGTACCTCAAAAGTCCCTCGAAATTCAGTGCCTCTGTTTGACTGAAATTCCTGTTTTGACACTTGCATTTCTAAAAATCATAACTCCTACAAGCGTCCAAAAATCATGAAACCACTTTTAAAATCTTCCTTTCTCATCATTCTACAAGGTCTTATAACAGTTTTAATTAAGGTCACTCATAGAATGTTCGGCATCCAAAACAATGTGACTTTTCTTTCAATAACCCACTAAAATTCTAACTAGCAATTTTTCATCATCTTTCACATTAAGTCTGTTTACCTAACTTCATATAAATCTTAATAAAATTGCAAATCCTCCTTATCCTTGATATTAAGATCACCTTTATTCTAGGTATAAATTTCGGGGTAACAACTGTATTGGTCTCAAAATTTGTATTGACAGGGACTTTGATATTACGTTCTGTTAGTTATTTCTTTGAATGAGGAAATGAGCTTATTTCTGTGATTTGTTTAGCTCATTATTCTTTGATTTCTTGACCTTTGATAGTGGCTCTTTTGCAATCTCCAAGAAAAACCAAAGAAGGAACAACCATATTAAGGAAAGTTCTACTTGAAGTTGGTGTTCCCACAATGCTACATGCAATTACCCAATGTATTGAGGTTATTTTGATCGATGATATGTCTCACTCTTTGATACATTTAAGTACCTACAAAAACCCACAACATAAACATGTGTTAGTATATAAATTAAAACCTTGATGACATCTATATATGTAGGGTAAATGACAAACATACCTCCTCATGTGACATTCTTGCGAAGCTCTTCAAGCCTCTGCAGTGTGGTGTTTTATTCAATGCTTGTATGCCTCTCATATGCTCAGCATAGTCCTACGTACATATGAGTCTAAGTTATTAATATGTGAGCCATCAAAAAATTACAATTAATAAATCTACACAAATTAAGATAACACTCGTGACCTACTTGATTGACGTTATCACACCATTTTTCTAACAATTTTTTCACGTCTACAGGTTTGTATTGTCCAAGGGTCTGCCCCATTCTCGCCCTCACGATTGCCGGAGTATCGCCGTACTGAATCTTGAGTTTATCTTTTAACTTGTATCTCCAAAGCTTCAGCTTCTCACCCATGTGTCTGAACGTGTCCTTTTTTATTAACTCCATATTTGATCCAGGCAAGATGTAGAAGTGCTTTTGCATTAGTTAAAAATTGAGAAATTATGAGCCCTACATTATATTTTCAACATCATATAATCGTTTTCTAAAATAAAATACAAATGCTACATATTATAAATTAAGAACATCTAATCTACACGTACCATTAATGAGCCCCATAAATCCTGCTTCCTATTTTCTGGTACCTTCTTCCAGTCATCGGATATCCTGACAAAAGCTCCGCTCCTGACAATCTTGCTCATCATCTGTCTAAATTTTTTCCCGCTTCGTCCTACGGGCTTCCACACGCCATTATACCCCATCACGACCCTTTTCTCATCGGGGATGTCCTACAACTTGTGCGAGTCATTTACTTTCAACACTTAAAAATTATCGTGAACATCTGCATTGATGTTTAACACACATATTAGTATCAATATTATTTGAATTTAAGTACTAACAAGCGCACGAGTCATGTGCAGTAAAGTGTGTGCAAGTGCGAGGTCGAATCCACAGGGAGACGTGTTTGTAAAAATTTGATTTTGTAGTTTAACCCAATTTTATCTAAACCTAGTTCAAATTTTCGTATTTGTGTCGTGCAAAAAACATAAACTAAACTAAACAATTTGAAAACAAGTAATGGAAAGTTACTAAGGTTTCCAAATCCGCCTCACCAAATCAAACAACATGTCTTGCATTTTATACATACAATAGTCAACCCAAATACATTATTCAAAAATTATAAACACGCAAATTAAATCATTCGATGAATCCATCCGTTAAAAGAATCACAACAAATATTTAATTGAGATCAAATCATCCATTGTATCTGTAGATCACAATGGATATTAGTCTCAATCCAATCATTCGATGTACCCCCGGACGAAACACAACGAATATTAAATTAAGCACGAGTATGATACCAACATTCAATCAAGTAAATTTAATCAAACAGTTGAATTGACTTTTGAACAACACTTTCATAAAATAGTCTCATTGTATATATAAAACGACAAGAACATATATGTTTATCAATGACAAGGCTTTATCTTCAACCTTAGTTGAAGGTTTTAGCCTCTCATGATAACAAAAACAATAAACAATTCAATTGACATCATGAGAAAAATAAAACTTACAATAGAATTGGAGTTCAAAGCTCCAAAAACCCAGAAAACACAAATTTTGACAAAGTACGGCACCCCGGCTTGTCTCCTTACATTTACAACGGAAAAGAATAATATTTATAAGCTAATTTTAGGGTTTCAGTGCTGCCAGGTCGGCCGAGTGCGCTCGATCGCACTCTAGGTGAGTCGATAGCACTTGTGCAATATGTCTTCTGCTGCACAGGGTGCGATTGCGCTTGATCGCACTAAACATGCACTCGAGCGCACTTCCAGTCAGAATTAGCCTACTCTTGTGAAAATGACTTTGTAGATATTTGAGTTAGCTTTCCAATGACTCTAAAATTGCTTCAATCGGAGCTATACAACTTTCGATATGACCTTTTTAGTGGGACTTGTCGAGTGCAAATCATCGCTCTCGATCCCAATTTGCTGCCAATGCTCCAAGAAGTGTTTTAAACCCCAGAATTAATGGAATGAGTTGCAAATATCATCTTAAAGCCCCATTTTTTACTTAACATCATGCAAATCACTAAAACACTAAAACTAACCAAAACATCAGAATATAATAAAGCTAAAGGCTTAGCAAATGCAAATTAAGGGGTCCAAATATGCAATATTTGGCATTCATTAAATACCCCCAAACTTACATTTTGCTAGTCCTTTAGCAAAAAAAAAAAAAAAAAAAAAAAAAAAATGAAAGCAAGACACATATGTTCGCTGTCGTGGGGGAGATGATTGTATTTAGTATATGCAACAAGTCTTTTAAACCCCTAGGGATCCCTAGAGGGCGAGTGATGTCTCGTGAGGGTTTAACAGTAATGATACTCACAAACATTTATGCACTATATTATTTGACAAATAAGGACTTCCACACAAACAAATGGTTTTTCACATCCTGAGCAGGTTTATCACAATGAACACCACAGTCACATCATCAAGACAACCGCAAATCATTCAACTCAAAGATGAATATTTGAGACAACACATGTTCCAATAAGTGCAATGTGAGACTAATATATAATCATGAGGCTTCAATTTATTCTCAAACTTGGGTATACCTTAAAAGTGATAGGAATTCGCTCAAATGAAACAGCCAAGGCTTTAAAACACACCATTTTTTTTTTTTTTTTTTGCGTGTAGGCTGTGCAATGCTTAGCTTGCTTAAATTTTCTAATTAACCTATGTAACGAGTGTTGGGCCAGAGACTCCCAAACCAAATGGTTTTAGGGCACTAGATGTAGAAACATCCCTAAGGGCTTAATTACTCAAGTCAACTAAGCTACAAAACCAAACTAGCCATACAACCAACCAAGTTAGATTTTTCATCTTTTACGCGAACACTCAATGTTTAGTGAGACATGAGGTCCGGTAACTCAATAAGAAGCTCAAACTGATTTTTTTTTTTTTTTTTAAAATTTTTTTTTTTCAAGCAAAGGTTTCATCACGCTTCATCCTACAAATTTCAAGATACACCCTAATCGAGTCAAATCTTATACCTCGCAGATTCTATGCTAGTGTGCTCATGGTGATAAACTCAAACATGTGAAATCTCTCTAGTCCAACAATGAGTCAAAAGACTCAGGTTCCTAGTGACATGCTGTGTTCACAATGCTAAATAGACCAATGACATGCAAACCACAGAGTAGGTGTTACCCTTGCTTAATCAATAACATAGGAATTTTTTTATTTTTTTTTTAAAAAAAACAAACAACAAGAATAATCAAGGAAAAAGATAGAGAAATGTCAACCCCACCCCCAAACTAAAATGACACATTGTCCCCAATGGGTCTAGAAATACAATATCAGATGAGCGGCAGTCGGGTGTAATGTAAGAGAACGCTCCCCCAAACTTGAATGGCAGACACTTGCCTTGGAAAACACAATAGAAACAATCAAACAAGATAAAATGGTAAGGGAAAGAATGAGGGTTGCCTCCCACAAGCGCTAAGTTTTAAGTCTTCAGCCAGACTCTCCACAAAAGATGACAATCACTAAGTGTAACTTGGATCTTCCAAGAATGTCGTCTCGATCTCCTTACTCCTCAACTCCAAGAATGATTTTAATCTCTGTCCATTCACCTTGAAGGTGTTACCATTCTTTGGATCCTCAATCTCGATGGCCTCATGAGGAAAAATTGACAGAATGATAAATGGGCCTGTCCATCGAGATTTCAACTTGCCTGGGAAAGGATGCAGCCATGAATTTTAAAGAAGGACTTTCTCACCAGGCTCAAAAGATCGTCTCAAAATGCTCTAGTCATGAGCCTTCTTCATCTGTGCCTTGTACAACCACGCAAAATCATAAGCATCATTCCTTAGCTCCTCTAATTCATTGAGTTGGAGCTTCCTTTGCGACTTTATCGCCCCTAAAGAGTAGGTAAAAAAAAATTAAAAATTAAAATTGATGATCAATAGCGTTCACTAAAAGTGGACGCTGAAGATGCATCATTAGGGTCGACTTTGAAAGTCGACCCTAATGCTTAACTATTAGGGGCGATAAAGTCGCCCCTAAAGAGT
>NC_081541.1:23449569-23461095 GCF_901000735.1 Corylus avellana | reverse complement strand
GGAATTAAAAAAAAAATTAAAAAAAAATACATTTAACCACCAATAGCGTCCACTAAGAGTGGACGCTGAAGAGTGATCATTAGGGTCGACTCTAGAGTCGACCCTAAAGAGTATGCAGGAAAATTAAAATAAAAAATAAAAAATAAAATAAAAAATAAAAAAAAATTGATGCCCAATAGCATCCACTAAAATTTTGTATATATCACTACATTGTTTAAAATTTTCAAATAAAGTGACACAATATGCACCGTTAAATATAACGAAATAAAATTTTAACCTTGGGTGCGATCGATCGCAGTCACAGAATGTACAAACGTGTACTTTCTGTGACTGCGATCGATCGCACCCAATTTGTGATCGATCTCAGTCACAGAATGTACAAACGTGTTCATTCTGTGACTGCGATCGATCGTACCCAATATGAGATCGATCGCAGTAACAAAATGTTAAAAGAGAGGCAGAATTTAATTTTTTTTTTATTTTAATTTTATTTTATTTTTTATTGAATAATGTACAACAACTTTGATAGTGATACAATAAAATGATAGGATCAAGTGACAATCAAAATTGAAACAATTGAAATTAAAGGTTCATTCAAATAACCGGTTGATCATAGTACATTTGTTCAGTCGATCATGATAGGATCAAATGATAGATGAAACTTGAAACAATTAAATTGAAGGTTTGATCGAATATCCGATCAATCATAATGAATTAGTTCGATTGATCGTGATAAGATCAAATGATTGAAACAATTGAAATTGAAGGTTTGATCGAATATCCGATCAATCATAATGAATTAGTTCGATTGATCGTGATAAGATCAAATGATTGAAACAATTGAAATTGAAGGTTTGATCGAATATCCGATCAATCATAATGAATTAGTCCGATTGATCGTGATAAGATCAAATGATTGAAACAATTGAAATTGAAGGTTTGATCAAATATCCGATCAATCATAATTAATTAGTTCGATTGATAGTGATAGATTCAAATGTTCGATCGAACATCCGATCGATCCTAATGAATTAGTTCGATTGATCGTGATAAGATCAAATGTTTGATCGAACATCCGATCGATCCTAGTGAATTAGTTCGATTGATTGTGATAAGATCAAATGATCGATCATAGTGAATTAGTTCGATTGATTGTGATAGGATCAAACATCTGATCAAAAATCCGATCGATTCAAGTGAATTAGTTCGATTGATCTTGATAGAATCAAATGATCAATCAAATGTTCGATCGAAAATCCGATCGATCAAACATCCAATCGATCCTAGTGAATTAGTTTGATTGATCGTGATAAGATCAAGCATCTGATCGAAAATCCAATCGATCCTAGTGAGTTAGTTCGATTGATCGTAATAGAATCAATTGATCGATCAAACATCCGATTGATCCTAATGAATTAGTTAGATTGATCATGATAAGATCAATTGATCGATCAAATTGAATACAATTGAAGGTTCAATCGAACATTTAATTGAACTATAAGCTTTTTATATTATCTTAGTGCATTAGTTATATTATCTTTGGATTTTGTATTGATCTTATAATTAATTATAAGATAAATATCAACTTAATGATCTTTATTATAAAAATTTATTAAATGGAAATTATTAGTTAATATTATAATAATAAAAATATATTACAGGAGAAAATAAAGAAAAACAAAAATAAATAAAATAAATAAAAATTAAAAAATTATAAGTATAATTTTTTTTTTAAAAAAATAAATAAATTTGAGGCTCATTAGGGGCGACTTAGTCGCCCCTATTGAGTGCGAAAAATAAGCGCCACCCAGTGGCGGGTATCTGAAATTTTCGGATGAAAAATTTCATAAACCGCGTCTTTTTTTTCCCCAAACCTTCAAAACACCAGAATCCTCCCTAACACCCCTCTCACTCACCTCCCTCATCACTCTCACTCTCAATCTCTCTACCGCTGCTCTCCCAAACTTTAACCGACGAAAGCTTTCATACAAGGCTTTGCTGAGAAGCTGAAAGAGGGAGAGAGAGAGAGGGGGAGAGAGAAAGAAAGAGAGAGGGGAGAGAGGGTGGATCGTTCGGGGAAACCAGAGAAGAAAAAGAAAAAGAAGGGGAGAAAAATCCTCGAGGTAACCTCTTTAAACTTTAAATTTTTGCAATTTTTGTGGCCGGTGTTCTTGTTGTTGTAGAAGATTTGGATTAGTTTTTGATAATATTGAATTTGCTTGAGGTGGATTTCGGTTGCTGAGAAGAGTGGTGTGACCTTGATTTTTATTATTTCTCATTTTGTTGGGTTAGATTTTGTAGTTGACTTTGATTTGTGTTTGGTGATTTATGTTGAGTATCTCAAATCTGAATTGGGTAATTCTAATTTGGCGTTGGGAACCCACGGATTTCATTGCGGCATTCAGTCATATATGTAGTTTCAGGCTTTAATCACCAATGTGCACGTTCTTATTTGCTCTTAAGCATTTCTCTGACTTTATTTTGTCAAGAGTTTGCAATGCAGTGTGGGTTACTCTCTGTTTGGTTTCTGAGAAAGTGGTTGATGTTCCTTGTTCCGAACGAGGAGATGTTTATTGACCAACCAAATAATTGTATTAGAAATGGGTGCCAAGTTATTCATCAAAAGGAAAAAGGGTTATTAATTGCATTGATAATGGTGATGATAATGTGGCAATGATATTAGTTCTTGTGTCCATCATTGTTATATAATAATTTTTGGAATGGTAGATTGTGTTGGTTGTGGAGAATATGATTGTGAAATCTTTGTAATTATCACATTCTGATGTAATTCAACCATTTTTCTTCCAAATGGAACTATCTGGCAGATGATGGAGGCTAACGAAATCTTGAACCCTGTGAAAAGAATTGGTGATGTTCCAGGTTTGTTGCTTTTTCTTACATTGCTTTTCTGGTTATATGTGTTTTAGTAGCAGTTTGCTTGTTTATCATCCTATAATATTTGATTTTGACTTTTGCACTATCAATGTGAAAACCATTTATTAAGAGGTGTTAATAAGTGCTCTTGATGAGAGGAATTAAGGTTGGGCATCAGTTCTATGCACGGGCTGAAATGGTTGCTGTTGGTTTTCACAGTCACTGGCTGAACGGGATTGATTATATGGGGCAGAGTTACAGTAAAGGGGTAATTTAATCATGTTGCTCTTTGATTAGGGATGTCTAAGAATGCAATCAATTGGCAGCCAATAAATTTTCTTCCTGTAAATTTTCATTTTTGATTTGAGTTGGAGTTCTGTTCATTTTGATTGAATACATGATTGATATAAGCCAATAAGGCCTTCTCATATTAAATACTCTTCTGAAATTTATCAGTCAATGCGTGGACGAATAAGTAGTTGATTACTTTTTGTTTACTTGTTTGGTAGTCACAGAGGTGGTACTGGAATGTCTTTTATGTTTTTCAAAGCCTTGTGAAATGATATTGCTCAAGCTAATTTGCAGCTCATGATCCTTACACTTCTCAATAGCTTATGGTTTATGTACCTAAAGCTTTTAGTGCCTCTTAGGACCATTCTATCTAGGGATGCTAAGCTATTTACCACCCGCAAACATAGCATAGTTAGTTGAGGCTCTGCCTTGGGAACTAGAGATCTTAGTTTCGACTGTTCCACAGTACTAGTGCTAGTGATTTGCAACTTGATTGTATGCATATAACAATCAAAAGAAAACAAGGCCAACCTATTTACAGTTTTCTTGGTGTATAAGTTTTTCTTGTTCTAGCCTAATGTGTGTCATGTTATCTATTGTGTTAATGCTGCTTTTCTGTAAACCAAGGATTGAATAATTAAAGGCTATTCCTGACTGAGTAGTCTTTCTTCTTGTTGATGTAGTTAGAAATTTAATGTTCTTCCACTTAGTAATCAGAATTAAACTAGAATTGATGAGGAAATTTTTTTTTTCCTAAATAGGAGTATAGGAACTACACGTTCCCAGTTGCAGTTGCCATTGTTTTGTCCGGGATGTATGAAGATGACCTTGATAATGCTGATGATGTTGTGTATACTGGTCAAGGTGGACATAATTTAACTGGCAATAAGCATCAGATCCAAGACCAAAAGATGGAGCGTGGAAATTTGGCGCTCAAGGTGTGTATTTTATAGCTCTCCTAAGTCCTTTGTCTATTGTTACTTGTAAAAAAAAAGTGATTTTCTATTGTTACCTGCAATGGTACTTTCTGATCTGTTCTCCTTTTAACCAGAAGCTCAAAGTGATATTGTTGTCATGTTGACCAGTGAGAGTGTGTGGATCAGATCAACACACTCTCACTAGTTGTTGATCCATTCTGCTTTTATTTTTAATTTTGTTGGGTAAGTCATTCTGCTTTTAGCCCAGAAGCTCTAAGTGATATTATGAGCAAGAATCAGTTTAGCACAAGAATCAGTGAGTGTGTTGAATGCCTTCTGAATTTGAAATCATATTAGTTGACTTGTACCTGCTATGTGCTCAATGGCAGAACTGTGTGGAGCAACATGTGCCTGTTAGAGTCATTCGTGGCCATGAATCTAAAAGCAGTTACACCGGTAAAGTTTACACATACGATGGATTGTACAAGGAGAAGAGCTGAGTAGCACCGGTTGACTTGACACCCATTTCCTTTTGATGAATAACTTGACACCCATTTCCGGTAAAGTTATAAAATGTATTAAAAATTACATTTTATAGGAGTCCAAGAAGTGGAGCACAACTTGCTCTGACCTTTAGTTACTTATTTTTATGCTTTGAATGATTTGTCCATTGAAGCTAAATATTCTCCATTCTTTTAATGGTTATATTGTTTCTTGGTTGCTGTCTGAGTATTCGTCTTGTTCTCTCTGATCTCTGCAGCCAGTAGCTGGAACTCCAATAACAGGGAAAGGTGTTGTTATCTGCAAGAACCCCTCTGATCCAACTGTCGTTTTGGGGTATTTGTCTGTAGCATTTCTCATTGCTACTACTGTGGCTGGGTTTTTGTCTCTGTTTTACCCTTACAAAGGAAAATCTGTTCCACCAAGTGCCTTATTTAGAAGCGCCAGTTTTGTTGTTTTCTTCAACATTGCTATGTAAGCATTCTGTTCTCAGTTCTCACTCTCCCATATTTTTTGATATTCTTATTCTGATATCTTGAAGAGACAAGCACTATTCATGCTCATTTTTCATCCTTTAACACACATGCATGCACTAAATTATTATGGGAGTGTGAATTATTAAGGAAAAGCTGCTCTTCATCTGAATCATTATCACTTTTGAATGTCAAAAGGAGGTGCAGTGCCAGAAATTATTTATAATTGAAGTTGACCAAATACCCAGAAACTGGGGTATATTTTCCAGTAGATACATGTGTGTGTGGTCGTTTAATCTTGGCGGTCCATAGGGATTGTGGTGCCAGTTTCAACAAACAATGATAGTAGGTTTTTGTTATAATATAGGCAAATGTGGGTTAAGAAAGTTTATATTGTAGCTGTTTTAATGTCTCTTTGCTGCCTGTAACTGTCAAAATCTACAGGGAAGGCACCCTTCCCCCTACTCACCAAAAATTATATAAAAGAGATGATTTGAAACCCATCCAACGCTAGGTTGGATGAGAGGACCACCTTTTTTTATTGCTTGCCAATTTAGTTTGGTGGCAATCTTCTTGCGGGAAATCTACATTTATATGAAAAGCAGACGCTTATCTTTCATCTTTGGAGATAATTATTTCATTAATATAAACGAAAAATATACAATAGAAAAGTAAAAGGTACTGCCATTGAATTCACTGTAATGACAACAGAACCTGACAAGGTGCTTGGACTGATGAACATGTCTCCCAGCTGATCCGCTTTTTGGATCAAACCATTGGAAAAACTAAACTTCCTAGCCTTGTTAACTGTCTTTTTCATATGTGAAATGAATTGTTTTTTACATCAATTATACCTTGAAGCCATTGAATCTATTAGCTTAACATTCCCTTTGCTCCCCATTTTACTATTAATTATTATTGAGTTATTGATTACCAATATTATTATGCATATTTACATCAAATCTTTGTGCAATAATTCTCTACTTTCTGATGGTCCGACTTGTTTCCTACCAACTAAATTAGTGTCCTGTCGACCCAACTCTTGACCAGCTCACTATTTTGGCTGTGACTGGGATTTTGACTTGATAGCCTTTGTAAGAGTCATGTTTAATGGGGGCTGGCGGGCATTTTTTCAATGATTGTCTTGGGACTGTAGATGTCTCACTTTGTTACTTCATTATATTGGAGTTAACATGTATTAGTGGGACTGTTATTGATATATGTTAGAAGTATTGTGGTTAGGAGTTAGCCGATGTATGTTACTCATACCAGTGTTCCCTGGTTCTGCGATCGATCGCAAAATGTCGAAAACCTACTGGTACTGCGATCAATCGCACTCCAAGTGCGATCGATTGCAGATTATTTTTTTAAAAATTTTTTATGACCATTAGGGTCCACTTTGTGGACGCTAATGGTTAACTATTAGCGTCAACTTTGGTTTGGACGCTAATAGTTAATTTTTTATTTTTTATTTTTTTTTTTTTTATTTTTTATTTTTGAGGACCATTAGGGTCCACTTTGTGGACGCTAATGGTTAACTATCAGCGTCCACTTTGGTTTGGACGCTGATAGTTAATTTTATTTTATTTTATTTTTATTTTATTTTTATTTTTTAAAATTTTTGAGGACCATGAGGGTCCACTTTGTGGACGCTAATGGTTAACTATCAGCGTCCACTTTAGTTTGGACGCTAATAGTTATTATTATTTTTTTTTTTTAAGGACCATTAGGGTCGACAAAGTGGACCCTAATGGTTAACTAAAAGTGGACGCTAATGCTTGCCTATTAGGGTCGACTTTCGCTTCCGTGTACATCATCTTTAGGGTCAAAACATTGTGACTTTTAGGGTCGATAAAGTGGACGCTAAAAGTGGTCATTAGGGTCGACTTTTAAGTGGACCCTGATAATCAAACATTTGATCATTAGGGTCGGACTATTAGCGTCGACACCTTTAGGGTCGAAAAGTCGACGCTGTTGGCAACAGCGTCTACTTTAGGACCTTTAGGGGCGACTTTGAGTCGCCCCTAAAGACCTAATTTCTTGTAGTGTGTGTCAGTTTTGACCCGTCACCAATTGGTGACCTGTCAAAACCGACATGTTACCTTTTTTTGGTGACGTGGCAGTAGTTGCCACGTCACAATGTGGTGACATGGCAAAAAATGGTGAACAGTTTACACGTCACTAATGCTTCATTTCTTTGTAGTGTATGACAGAACTTGGTCACATTCCGAATCATGCCAACCTTTATCTATTTGAGAGATTCTCCCTAAGAGACATCTTCTTCTTTAAGATAGTGTTTGCGTCTTCTCGAGATGCTCAACACTCTTTTGGTCCATGGTTAAGTTAACAACACTTTGTTGTTTTACAACTCCCACCACACTATTTATCTTTTCTAGTTTTGTCAATAATCCAAAAATATATAGGATTTTGACTATTGATAGTACGCCTCCGAGTTCAAACTAGAGAAGGAATTGAGTGATTAATGGAGTTGCAGTAGTGCGCATCCCAAGTCTCAGTTCAAACTGAAGACTGCAACAAATTTTTTTTAACCGACTTATTTTAGAATTTTGTTGGGTTTAGAAGTTTATTGACCGTAAATATATGTTATAGCTGATCCAAGAATGTAGATTTTGAATATTTTATCAATTTTCTAATTGGGATATTACTTTTAAGGTTTCTTCTATTTTGTCTCAATTCCATAGTTGAATTTTTGTTTCAAAAAGAGTTGTAAATCTTACAGTGTTTCTTTGCAATCCATTATGTCACGCTGCGCATCATTTTCCAGATTTATGAGTCTCACTTGAGTGGTATAATTATTTCCTTCGTTGTGTAGTGGTAGTCGTTAGAGGTGGTGGTGGTCACGCTAATGCAAGTGCGCTTACCTGTGTTTGTAATTGGGTCCTTCGCCCAAGGCTGCTTCAATTACCATTTCCGAGCATAATGCTTCTTGGTATCCAAAGCCCAAACGCAAACCAAAGTGTGTAAACGCCAATGACAGCCGCACACGTGTTCTTGGCCATCATTAATGGAGTAAAAGTTGCTATCTCACGATTAGTACGTGCTAAGAAAAGGCTCAACAGGAGTTAAAAGAGAGAGAAACTTTTTCAACTTCATGTACATGGTTGACTAAGACCAATCTTAGTCTATCAACAAGTTACAGGTCAAACTTAATTCATAGAAATCCTGACAGCTGCTGCCAAGAAAGAAAACTTCAGGGCTTGTTTGGGAAGACAACTCTTCTCAATTCTTCACAAATTTTTTTTTAGTTGATTTTACACTACTAATATTCAACTCAACTTAAAATTTTTAAATTTTATTCGAAATTTTATATTCTTCAAACAACCTAAACATAATCCCAACTTTTTTTTATTCTTGACATTTGCAATTTTGAATTCAGTTAAGTAAAATTGAAAAAAATCGCAAACTCAAACAAGCTCGAAGCTTATTTTAGGAAACAGCTTCTGCTTATGATCACCTGAATTAACTACAACAGAGTTGCTCATATATATATATATATATATATATATAGCCAACTCACCTGTATATCAGTTGCATGTATTGCATTTAGATCAGCAGTTAAAGAATGCTAAGCATTAGCTTGCAAATTGGAAGGAAAAGAAGATGAGAATGAGATAAGAAAGGTTAACCTTCAAAGTAAAACCAATAGACCATAACCTCGAGTGGTAATTAAGTCGCTTGATCGTGGTTCTTCACAAAGCAGGCGGGCGAAAGCTCAAACTTTATTTGATCCGTGTGGAGAGAGTGTTTCGTATGGTGCCCCAAGAATCTGGTCGGGACCAGTGCAGATAACATAGTAGGGAGTGTAACTATGTAAACCTATCAAAGTTTGTCATATTGCCTGACTCCAACTCGAAGATAATGAAAGAGCTCCGCTTCGTCTGTCAATGAGAAAAAATATGAAAGACGAGGAGTTTTGGTTCTTATGGGGTTTCTCAGAGAGAAATTTACAGAGCCCATTTGACATGCTGGCCACCTCCAAAAGCTGTTACTCACATTTTCATGGAGGTGGACAGAATGCCAAATTTGCTCTGCAACAAGGCCCCTGAGAAACCCTAGAGAGAGAGAGAGAGAGAGAAAGAGAGACAGGCCTGCAATGAGTAGAATAGAATGAAGAAGGGAGATATTTTTGTCGTGGCTTTTAAAATGTAGAAAGGGGGGTACATGAGCGTGCATGGTGTTGTACGACCTGTGGGGATATGGTGGGCGCTTCTTTTTCTTCACTTGCCTAATTCTATATACACTCGTTTGCAGGGTTTTCCATATGATCCATGCTATTATTGTTGGGGCTTTGAGACAAAAGTACCCTTTGTTTCCAAGCCAATGCCTCTTAGAGTCCTCCATGTTCAACTGTGGAAAGACAAATTTACCATATTTACTATGCTTCTTTCGCAGGAGAATATAGATATCTTGCTTTGACCATGGAGATCATGTGCTTCCCATAAGCTTTATACATGCTTTTTGACTTGCGGCAAAAAGAAGGGTGCAAAATGGGCTGTCCTTGTCTCCCACTCAGATTGTATTGCTTTGTCAACCCACTAGCTAATTCTAGGTTCAAACCTCAAATTTGTGGTTAGATTCATAACTCTCATTTCAATTGATTCTTCTAAGGCATGTTTGGATGAGGCATGGAAATGGAATTGTCCCATTCCAATTACAGAGTAGGATGTATGCCTTAGAGCTACAAATCATGAATAATCAAATTGATCCGTTAGGGTTTGAGGTTAAACCATGGTAAAACCCATATGAATTACCAAGCGTTTTACAATGACCCTCTAAATTTTAAAAACTCTTAATTGTAACCATGAAACTTTTAATTTGATGTAATGTCCCTCCCCCCCGCGTGTTAAGGTTTGATGTTAAACCATACGGTAAAAGAGGTTAAATGACCTTTATATCTTTGAAACTTTTATAAAATTCTAAATTTACTCTTAATTTCAAATTAAGAATTAAAAAAAAATAAAATAAAGGTCATTAAAAAAAAAATGACCCACTATTGTGGGTTACGGGTGACCCACGCATGGCGGGGTCTAGTTATGACCTCGCTGTGGGCTAGCACATCCATGGCCGTGGGTTTGCTAACCCAAGACCATGGGTCAGCATGTGATCCACAGCTGGGTTACAACCAAACCAAAAGAAATTGAAAAAGTTGAGGGTATTTTGACACTTTAGCCTTCGTTTGAATTTAAAAGAAAATCCTAATGTAGGAGGACATTACATCAAATTAGAAGTTCGATGGCTGCAACTGAGAGTTTTTGAAATTTATGGGAGTCATTAATTCATGGGGGCTTTGTGAAGTTTCCTATAATAATTATTTAAGAATATAAATGAGTATTACTAAAAATGCATGAAGTTGGAATGGAATAATTATGGGAAAAATAAATTTTACCCTTTAAACTATCCACCCATTTGTACTTTGATCTCCAATGTTTAAAAAGCGACGCTTGACCCCCCCTTCCAAAACTTCCAAATTGTTGCAATTTGATCATTCTGACTTTTATTTTTTCCCAAAATGCCCCCTTTCAAAGTTAAAAAAAAAAAAAAAAAAATTTAAAAATTAACGATTGTAAAGGTCTGGGTGGCTTAGGCCCAATTGGGGTGGCCAACCACCCCTTAATTTTTTAATTTTTTAACTTGTGATGATAGCATTTTGGAAAAAAAAAGAAGAAGTCATAATGGTCGAATTGCAACAATTTGGAAGTTTGAGGGGGGAGGGGGGGTCAAGTGTCACTTTTTAAACATTGGAGGTCAAAGTGCAAATGAGTCGATAGTTTAGGGGGGTAAAATGTATTTTCTCCAATAATTATTTATATTTATTTATTAGTGGCAACACCTGAATGATCAAATTTCTTAACTCAAATGGATATAGATTTCAACCAAGTTTCTGGGAACAACCACCACAACCTCTTCTGCTGGTTGGGGCACACCTCCACCGTGTAAAGGTGGTTGGACCACTCGATCTGGTCGTTGTAGCCATTAGATGGCACGTTAGAGGTGGTGCAGCCACCGGCCCGGGTTCGAGTACATATGGTTTTTTGTGTATTGGAAAATTCAATATCAAAACATGGTGTCTAGGCTGTAATTGCTTAGGTTTGTTGGATTATTGAAAATTATAAAGGCAAAATAGGACTTCAAGGCTCTATCGCAACGACCATATCACTAGAATGTATTTTGTCCACTTCCAAAAGGGTTAAAGGGATTTGAAAAAATCATTCCTAGGATACGAAGAAGCCCAAATGTTACTTTAGAATAACACTTTCGGCTCTATCGCAACGACCATATAACTAGAATGTATTTTGTCCACTTCCAAAAGTGTTAAAGGGATTTGAAAAAATCATTCCTAGGATACGAAGAAGCCCAAATGTTACTTTAGAATAACACTTTCTAGAGTAACAAGAAAATAACCTTATTGAGAGAATAGTACACATGAAGTTTGTAGGAGAATAGAGAAA
>NC_081541.1:23448154-23449383 GCF_901000735.1 Corylus avellana | reverse complement strand
TAACCGCCTAACCGCATTAATCGCTAACCGCCTAACCGCTATAACCGCCTAGCGGTTATTGGGTCTACTAACCGTAACCGCTAACCGCCTTTTTATATAATATATTTTTATAATTATAATCATAAAAATATTTATGCATATAACATAATCACTTGATCATTAAATCACAGTTTTTTTTAAAAATAATTAAATCACAATTTGAGTATTAATATATTATAACTATAATTTATATGATTATATCATATAATCACTTGATCATTAAATTACAATTTTTTTTTTAAAAAATAATTAAATCACAATTTGAGTATTAATATATTATCACTATAATTTATATGATTATATCACATGAGATTGATCATTAAATCATTTGATTATATAATAACAAATTATACATATATAATATGACATAACTTATAAGTATATCAATTCATACTAATACAACAATTAAATATCTAGAGACTTATTTCCAATGTATGTTATAAACTTATAAGTCTATATAAGTCTACATATGTATATGAATAATATAAATGTATAATATCAATACTTAATCATATGATTCAATGATAATTCAAATATTTTATTCAAGACTTCAAGTGAATCATATTATTAATGTACAATGATGATATGATTCGTATAATATCAAATTAAGTAATTGACATTGGATTAAACAATGACCAATGTGTTACTTATAAACATAATTTAAGTATTAATGTATTATTATTATAATTTTAGTAATTTATATATTATCACTATAATTGATATGATTATATCACATGATGACTTGATCATTAAATCATATGATTATATAATAATAAATAATGCATATATAATATGACATAACTCATAAGTGATAAGTCTACAAGTTAATCATATGATTCATGTACAATGATAATCACAATTGATTCAATTGAATTAAATAATATATTACTTATAACTACAAGTCTACAATTTAATTAAAGCATTATTAGATACTTTAGGAATTTAGGATTTAGAAGATATTAAAAATACAAGAAAAAAAAATGAGGGTAAAAAAAAGCCCAAAAAGCCCTAAAGGAAGCCCAAAAAGCCAAAAAAAAAGCCCAATTTTTAAAAAGCGGTTAGCGGGCGGTTATCTATTTCGCTAACCGCTAACCGGCGGATAACCGCTAACCGCTAACCGTTAAGCGGTTAGCGGTTGCGGTTAGTGAAATCTACTAACCGCTAAGGCGGTTACGGTTAGCGGTTATTGC
>NC_081541.1:23433304-23448054 GCF_901000735.1 Corylus avellana | reverse complement strand
TTGGTACTCATCATCTGCCCTTCCACATGCTCTCGAAGTACTCGTCGATACCCTAGTTGCTGCCTTAGAAGCATACCAACGTTCTGCGCCTCTCTGTCATCAAGGTTGTACGATCCAGACCCCTGTTCACCCATAGTCTGCTGCACAAAAATTGGTTGCCTCTATGCTCTTGTCTTCTCCTGAGTACTCATATCAACTTGCGAAGTACATCATGCACCAAATTAATTACATGTATAATGGAAGAAATATGCACCACCATATACATAGACAAATCACATGTTTTTTAATGAGAAATACACCATTTACTCAATCAATGTACAAATTAATTAAGTTCATTTACCAATTATTGAACAATTTCCAGTCGATGTATAAATAAATAACAACAGACCAATCAATTTACAATATTCACATTTTATGGAATTACAGGCGCTTCGATTGGTGCTAAGTCGGGTTGGACGTAGTCGATGTCATCAGGCGGATCATAATGATGATCCGCCTGTTCAATAGAAGTGGCTCACTCTCGTGGAAGTTGGCACGATCATCACGAGGCCCCTGACCCTGACCAACGTCGTACACATTTCTAGGTTTAGTCCTTACAGCGTAAGCCCAATCTGGGTTCCTTTTATCTTCGACGTAAAAAACTTGTTGGACTTGGGAAGTTAGCACATACTCGTTCGAATGATTGACCTGTGAGTATAATACAATGAAAGACACACAGTTAGTGCAGTGAGGGAATAGGAATGAGAAGCAAATATTTTGAAGTTATTGGATATACATGATGTTAGTCTTACGTAGTCACGGTACCAATCGCAAAATGTTTCTGAATGTTTGGTTTCCAGCTGATCGTCCATCGTTCGCCCCCTATCGCATGCTTGCCTAAGCGTATCTATGTGCGCCCTACAATTTGAAATTAAATCCATTATACTTCATAACTAATGGTGCAAAATTAAAATCCAAGATATGCTAGCTATTAACATGACTCACGTCCGCAATTGAAAGAACTCGTCCGAGTTGAACATAATATAACGGTGAATTTGTGCCAATGTACGTCGGTCGAGGTCGACTCGTGCTCCCGCCCCTTTAGACCCTTCCGAGTTTCTTTGCGGCCTATTGTGAAATGTCGACGCGTTATCTAAATACATCGAGCAGAACGTCACCAACTCAGTTGCTGTGTAGCCCTTTGTAATGCAGCCCTCAAGAGCCGTTTTACTGCGCACATTAAATTTGAACCCCCCAAGACTTCTACATATCAAAATCAGTCAATCACTGCATTTAATCATTAGTTTAAACAAATATTGGTGGACAAATATAATGATTTACGTCAAATTTTACCTCTTTCCCGAATACATCCAGTACCTATACTGTACCGGTCCACCAAGTTGACATTCACGGACAAGATGCACGACAACATCAAATCGGATACACCATATTCGATTTTTTTTTTTTTTAATTGTTGAATTAGTAACGTGTCAAATTTTGACACGTTACTACAAGGTGATGTGTCAGTTTTCACACGTCACCAAATGGTGACCTGTCAAAACCAACACGTTACCTTTTTTGGTGACGTGGCAGTAGTTGCCACGTCACAATGTGGTGACATGGCAAAAAATGGTGAACAATTTACATGTCACTAATGCTTCATTTTTTTTTGTAGTGTATGACAGAACTTGGTCACATTCCGAATCATGCCAACCTTTATCTATTTGAGAGATTCTCCCTAAAAGACCTCTTCTCCTTTAAGATAGTGTTTGCGTCTTCTCGAGATGCTCAACACTCTTTTGGTCCATGGTTAAGTTAACAACACTTTGTTGCTTTACAACTCCCACCACACTATTTATCTTTTCTAGTTTTGTCAATAATCCAAAAATATATAGGATTTTGTCTATTGATAGTACGCCTCTGAGTTCAAACTAGAGAAGGAATTGAGTGATTAATGGAGTTGCAGTAGTGCGCATCCCAAGTCTCAGTTCAAACTGAAGACCGCAACAAATTTTTTTTAACCGACTTATTTTAGAATTTTGTTAGGTTTAGAAGTTTATTTACCGTAAATATATGTTATAGCTGATCCAAGAATGTAGATTTTGAATATTTTATCAATTTTCTAATTGGGATATTACTTTTAAGGTTTCTTCTATTTTGTCTCAATTCCATAGTTGAATTTTTTGTTTCAAAAAGAGTTGTAAATCTTACATTGTTTCTTTGCAATCCATTATGTCACGCTGCATCATTTTCCAGATTTATGAGTCTCACTTGAGTGGTATAATTATTTCCTTAGTTGTGTAGTGGTAGTCGTTAGAGGTGGTGGTGGTCACGCTAATGCAAGTGCGCTTACCTGTGTTTGTAATTGGGTCCTTCGCCCAAGGCTACTTCAATTACCATTTCCGAGCATAATGCTTCTTGGTATCCAAAGCCCAAACGCAAACCAAAGTGTGTAAGCACCAATGACAGCCGCACACGTGTTCTTGGCCATCATTAATGGTGTAAAAGTTGCTATCGAACGATTATTACGTGCTAAGAAAAGGCTCAACAGAGTTAAAAGAGAGAGAAACTTTTTCAACTTCATGTACATGGTTGACTCGGACCAATCTTAGTCTATCAACAAGTTACAGGTCAAACTTAATTCATAGAAATCCTGACAGCTGCTGCCAAGAAAGAAAACTTCAGGGCTTGTTTGGGAAGACAACTCTTCTCAATTCTTCTCAATTTTTTTTTTAGTTGATTTTACACTACTAATATTCAACTCAACTTAAAATTTTTAAACTTGATTCGAAATTTTATATTCTTCAAACAACCTAAACATAATCCCAACTTTTTTTTATTCTTGACATTTGCAATTTTAAATTCAGTTAAGTAGAATTGAAAAAAATCGCAAACTCAAACGAACCCAAAGCTTATTTTAGGAAACAGCTTCTACTTATGATCACCTGAATTAACTACAACAAAGTTTCTCATATATATATATATATATATATATATATATATAGCCAACTCACCTGTATATCAGTTGCATGTATTGCATTTAGATCAGCAGTTAAAGAATGTTAAGCATTAGCCTGCAAATTGGAAGGAAAAGAAGATGAGAATGAGATAAGAAAGGTCAAAGTAAAACCAATAGACCATAACCTCGAGTGGTAATTAAGTCGCTTGATCGTGGTTCTTCACAAAGCAGGCGGGCGAAAGCTCAAACTTTATTTGATCCGTGTGGAAAGAGTGTTTCGTATGGTGCCCCAAGAATCTGGCCGGGACCAGTGCAGATAACATAGTAGGGAGTGTAACTATGTAAACCTATCAAAGTTTCTCATATTGCCTGACTCCAACTCGAAGATAATGAAAGAGCTCCTCTTCGTCTGTCAATGAGAAAAAATTAGAAAGACGAGGAGTTTTGGTTCTTATGGGGTTTCTCAGAGAGAAATTTACAGAGCCCATTTGACATGCTGGCCACCTCCAAAAGCTGTTACTCACATTTTCATGGAGGTGGACAGAATGCCAAATTTGCTCTGCAACAAGGCCCCTGAGAAACCCTAGAGAGAGAGAGAGAGAGAGAAAGAGAGACAGGCCTGCAATGAGTAGAATAGAATGAAGAAGGGAGATATTTTTGTCGTGGCTTTTAAAATGTAGAAAGGGGGGTACATGAGCGTGCATGGTGTTGTACGACCTGTGGGGATATGGTGGGCGCTTCTTTTTCTTCACTTGCCTAATTCTATATACACTCGTTTGCAGGGTTTTCCATATGATCCATGCTATTATTGTTGGGGCTTTGAGACAAAAGTACCCTTTGTTTCCAAGCCAATGCCTCTTAGAGTCCTCCATGTTCAACTGTGGAAAGACAAATTTACCATATTTACTATGCTTCTTTCGCAGGAGAATATAGATATCTTGCTTTGACCATGGAGATCATGTGCTTCCCATAAGCTTTATACATGCTTTTTGACTTGCGGCAAAAAGAAGGGTGCAAAATGGGCTGTCCTTGTCTCCCACTCAGATTGTATTGCTTTGTCAACCCACTAGCTAATTCTAGGTTCAAACCTCAAATTTGTGGTTAGATTCATAACTCTCATTTCAATTGATTCTTCTAAGGCATGTTTGGATGAGGCATGGAAATGGAATTGTCCCATTCCAATTACAGAGTAGGATGCCCTAGAGATACAAATCATGAATAATCAAATTGAGCCGTTAGGGTTTGAGGTTAAACCATGGTAAAACCCATTTGAATTACCAACCGTTTTACAATGACCCTCTAAATTTTAAAAACTGTTAATTGTAACCATGAAACTTTTAATTTGATGTAATGTCCCTCCCCCTCGTGTGTTAGGGTTTGATGTTAAAGCATACAGTAAAAGAGGTTAAATGACCTTTATATCTTTGAAACTTTTATAAAATTCTAAATTTACTCTTAATTTCAAATTAAGAATTAAAAAAAAAAATAAAGGTCATTAAAAAAAAAAATGACCCACTATTGTGGGTTACGGGTGACCCACGCACGGCGGGGTCTAGTTATGACCCCGCTGTGGGCTAGCACATCCATGGCCGTGGGTTTAAGACCATGGGTCAGCATGTGATCCATAGCTGGGATACAACCAACCCAAAAAAAATTAAAAAAGTTGAGGGTATTTTGGTACTTTAGCCTTTGTTTGAATTTAAAAGAAGATCCTAATGTAGGAGGACATTATATCAAATTAGAAGTTCGATGGTTGCAATTGAGAGTTTTTGAAATTTATGGGAGTCATTAATTCATGGGGGCTCTGTGAAGTTTCCCCTTAATAATTATTTAAGAATGTGAATGAGTATTACTAAAAATGCATGAAGTTGGAATGGAATAACTATGGGAAAAATAAATTTTACCCTCCTGAACTATCCATCCATTTGCACTTTGACCTGCAATGTTTAAAATGTGACATTTGACACGCTACCTCACTGAAAACTTCCAAATTGTTTAATTTGGCGTTGATTTTTCTTTTCCCAAAATGCCCTTTCAAAGTTATAAAAAAAAAACGGGTGTCGGTTTGGTGGCTTCAATTGGGTAGTAGCCACCCCTTGATTTTTAATTTTTAACTTGGGATGTTAACATTTTGGAAAAAAAAGGAAGTCATAATGGTCGAATTGCAACAATTTAATCACGAGAGGGAGGCACAGCGTTGGAGATCAAAAGTACAAATAGTCAGATAGTTCAGAGGAAATAAAATAACTCAATAATATTTATATTTATTTATTAGTGACAACACAGATGATCAAATTTCTTAACTCAAATGGATATAGATTTCAACCAAGTTTCTTAATCCCCTCTTCAGCTGGTTGCCTCACCTACCTACCATGTAAAGGTGGTTGGACCACCTGATCTGGTCGTTGTAGCCATTAGATGGCATGTTAGAGGTGGTGCAACCACCGGCCCGAGTTCGAGTAGATATGGTTTTATGTGTATTGGAAAATTCAATATCAAAACATGGTGTCTAGGCTGTAATTGCTTAGGTTTGTTGGATTATTGAAAATTATGAAGGCAAAATAGGACTTCAAGGCTCTATCGCAAAGACCATATCACTAAAATGTATTTTGTCCACTTCCAAAAGTGTTTAAGGGATTTGAAAAAATCATTCCTAGGACACGAAGAAGCCCAAATGTTACTTTAGAATAACACTTTCGGCTCTATCGCAACGACCATATCACTAGAATGTATTTTGTCCACTCCCAAAAGTGTTAAAGGGATTTGAAAAAATCATTCCTAGGATACGAAGAAGCACAAATGTTACTTTAGAATAACACTTTCTAGAGTAACAAGAAAATAACCTTATTGAGAGAATAGTACACATGAAGTTTGTAGGAGAATAGAGAAATGCTATTTGTTAAGTTTTTTGTTGGCTCATTTACTATCCAAAACTTAATTTTTATTAACTTGGGGATTGGGTAATTGTTTACTAAGTCTACTACTGAAGATGGTAAAGATTGCTTCAAGAAGACTAGTACTACAATAGATGCCTAGATATAGACAGATGTTGTTCGAACGTGAGGGAGCCTAGGGCATACATGTTTCCTGCAGTGACTAGACATGTCAGTGGATATGATCAGTTTGTAAGACTGATGTTCAGACATGGATAAACACTCCAAAAATTTTCTTAGTAGTGTCACCGCTACAAGTCCAATAGTCGACTATATATATATATATTATTAATGTATGAGTACTAGTTTCAAAAAAATAACATTAAAATTAGAAACAAAAAATAAATATATTAAAATTAAAAAACACTTATAATTTAATTTATAAAAAAAGTGTATATAAAAAAAATTAAAAACAGTTAAAAGGGACTTATATTAAAAAAAAAAATACAAATGAAAAATCAGTCTGTGTGGTTGTCCTAAATTAAAAATCCATGTGTGATATAAAAAAATAAAAATAAAAATTCAGAGATTATCGGGGATATACCAAAATAACAATTTAGTCCTTGTAATCAAATTCCATCAAAATATTTGACGGATTCCAATAGTGTATCATGTGATCTTCAATAGAATGATGATATATATTATTCTTAATTAAAATAAATAAATTAATTAAAAATATAACAATTATTTAAAAAAAAAAATTTTGATGGTGAAGGCTGCTTGGGTGGGGAGGGGTGGCCAGTGACCACCTAGCCTGCTGGGAGTTTGCTCAAGTGCCATGACACGGATGGGGTTGGTGGCGCCTCCCAAGCCACCAGAAAGGTAGTGGGGTGGTGACGACCACTATGTGCCAGTGGTCAATGGCCACCACCTTAGGGGTGGCCGCATTTCCACCTAGGGTGGCCAAGGGTGGCTGCGCACCACCCCCGTGGGTTGGGGGTTGGTGGCGAGCCACCCCTGGCCACCTCTGGGGGGACTCATTGGCCACCCCCTATTTTTTTATTTATTTTTAATTAATTTATATATTTATATATTTAGTTTTAATTTTCTATTTGGGGGTATTTCTATCTTTTAATGAGATTTAATGTTTAAAAGAGAATATTCATTTCAATTTAACGAGTTTGTCTGACAGAAGGATGGTTTTTGCAAGAAAATGGTAATTTGATCGGGTTGGGTAGTAAGTTTAATAGTTCATGGGAGCAAATTGACAATGCATTATAGTTGATAGGGAAAAAAGGTAATTACCCCTAATATATTCGAACATGTTTTGGTTTTCTAGAACCTTTGCAAAATGAATTGCAGAAATGAACTAGTCAAAAATCCACACATTAGGAATTCTGGTGGATTTCTACTAAAACATGTACCCTTTTTAAAAAAAGACCTTTACCTAAATGTTTGAATGCCAGATACTTGGGGCAATCTCTCAACCAGTGACCTTCCTCATCACAGTAGTCACAAATCCCTTTTGGTTTGCCCTTGGACTTCTTCTTAGTTTTATTGATACCCTTGGCAAAAGTATTGCCTCTTGTTATGGACTCACTCTTCTTATTTTCTTATGGCTCTGAGCAAAAAGAGCTACCATACACCATACTAGATCATTGTTCAACCAAGTTTTCTGGTGCATTACGTTTTAATTCAGATGAAGTGCAAACCTCTCTGCCTTTATTCTTATCTCTAAATTCTTCATGACAATGTATAACGGACTTCAGGATCTCATCAATCTTAGATTGACTATCAAATCCAGCATCAAGTAAACCGAGTTCTTTCAATTTGACTATCGGATTGTCAACTGAAACTACCTCAGTCATTTTGGTATCAAAATCTTGTTTGGGAACATGATAGTTCTTCCCAAACTTCACTTCTAGATATTACAACATATTTGAAGCATACTTGAAGTTTTTCAACTTCTCATAAAACTCAGGTGTTAATGATGTCAAGATGAATTCTCTTGCCACATCATTAACATGCTCTCACTGACCATATGCTACTACAACACCTTCAGTGGAGTCCAGAGTAGGTTTTTGGGTCATGATTGCACAAGATTGTGCCCTTCAATTGTCATCGACAAGTTATATTCTTGTCTTGAATCTTCATATGATAATTAAGTTATGACAAATATAGGACCAACAGAATATGGAGGCAATGCATGAGGATCATATGATGGATAAATTGCACTATTAAAGAACAAGTATTAGGACATATATCTATTTAGCAAAGAAATATATATATGAAACCCAAAATAAAACATATAATATGATAATGCAATGACAACCCGATATATGTAATTAAGAAGATCCTCTAGAGGGAGTAGGGCCCATGGCCAAGGCGATGCACTTTTAATTACTATAATCTAGGTGAGACTACCATCTCATAATTAACACCTAATGTTGTTCCTTTTGTGAAGCGTATATCAATAAAATAACCACTTGCAATAGTACGAATCTTTGTAGGATAGTGTTAGGTTTTAGTTTGGCCTTATTCAATGATATTTCTTGTATTTCTTTTTTTGTTTAAAACTTTGGGGAATAGCATTTAGGCTTTCAGGGGTTGTTTGAAGAGCTTACTGCTTTCCCGTAAGGGGTGCCATCAGAACGGAACATGTAACGGGGAGTTACTATTTCCTCGTCAGGAGTGCCATCAGAACGAGACAAGAAACGGGGAGTTACTATTTTCTTGTCAAGAGTTGCGTTAGGACGAAACATGTAACAGGGAGTTACAGTTTCCTCGTCAAGAGTTGCATTAGGACAGGGATGTAATGGGGATTCAAGCTAAAGCTACTATTTCCTCGTTAGGAACCTCGTCAGGATAGGACATATAACAGAACCAATGTTGGGCTCCCTGCTTTCTCGTCAGATGGTGCATTAAGACGGAACATGTAACGAAGATGAGACATTTGTTCTTCCCGTCTTAACGAGAAATGTATCCCGTTAGGACGTGAAGAGTAAAATGCTTCTCCTATAAAAAGGATTTTCCTGTCACTCTTCATTGCAGACTTTTGGAAAATATTTTCTTTGTGCACTGTTCACCAAAGTCTTAATAGTTCTCAACGAGCACTGTGTCTCAAGAGTTGTTTGTTCAAGAGAGGACGTAATAATGCTTCGGGCTGTCCTTTGCTCTTGCTTGGCATGTTGCCTATTCATTCACCTCCACAAAGATTGTTGCCATGGGTACTTGAAGAAAGAAGTCTACCAAAGGGCCGATGATGAGATGCACTCTGTGAAGATGGTCAGGATGGAGACAAGCTGAAAAGCTTGTTGTTCTTACTAAGTCTAGAGGTCCTCAAGTTCGTGAGTATCGTCTAGTCTGTAACTCTGAATCTTTATATAATGTTTTCCCGGGTTTGGCTGCCTGGAGTGGTTTTTACCTTTGATGTGTTCAAAGGGTTTTTCAATTCGTAAACAAACTTTGTGTTATGTTTATGATGTTGCTTTAATTCCGATGTGCATGTTTTATGTTTGTTGTATGGCTTAGTTCCATATTTTGTTTATTTGGCAATTAGAGGTAGAACTCGATCCTAGTAATCTTTCAATTGGTATTAGAGCGAGTTCGCTTGGTTTTTGACTCACTTCTTGAGCATGTTTGTTGACCTACTTGGTATGGAGCCAAAAACTTCATCTTCTAATGCCCCTCCCATTCAATGGGAATGTCTATGCTCATTGGAAGGTCTGTATGAGAGCCTACTTGAAAGGGCTTAATGAAAATATATGGATTGTTGCTGAAAAATGGTTTGATAAACCAAATGGTGATTTTGACAAGTGGGGTAAAGAAGATACGATGAAGAGCAACTAGAATAACCGAGGGTTAAGCTGCATATTCAACTGTGTGTCTCCAGATGAGTTTCGACGAATCACTATGTGTGAGACCTCGAAGGAAGCTTGGGATATTCTCGAGAAGACTCATGAAGGTTCAAAAGTGGTGAGGATGGCCAAACTTCAAATGTTAACGTCTCGGTTCGAGGCTGTGAACATGAAGGAAGATGAAACCTTTGGTGAATTTTACACTAAATTATGTGAGATTGTAAACTCTATGCGAGGGCTTGGTGAGAGAATTCCTAAAGTTAAAGTGGTGGAAAAAAAATTCTTCAGTCACTTCCTTCTCATTTTGATCCTAATGTAGTTGCAGTTGAAGAAAGCAAGGATGTTGAGTTGCTGGATGTTGATGAATTGGTAGGTTCTCTAATAACCTATGATAGCAAGAGATTCTCTCCAAAAGCTAAAAGCATTACTTTTAAAACCTCCAAGAAGGAAAAGGAAGTGGTTCATGAAGAATCCAGTGATGATGAGTCATCTGATTCTGAACCAATAGCTATGCTAACTAGGAACTTTCAAAAGTACCTGAAGAATCCTAAAAGAATTGGAAGTAGATCTTCGGAGCTGCTATCTAAAGAAGAATCTCAGAGGGATTTAAGAGATAAATCATCCAGAGATAAGAAAACCTATTTTCCTCAATGCTATGAGTGTCAAGGATTTGATCACATTAGGGCTGATTGTGGAAACCTAAAGCATGCTAAGGAAAATGCCTTTAATGAATCTTTGAGTGATGAATCAGAGTCAAATAACTCCGATGACCAAAAAGGGAAGAAGGTTGTTTACATGGCATTTCTAGCCACTATTCAAGGTTCTAGTGATCCTACATCAGCAGGTGTTGGTGGTGAGTCATATGAACAGGACTTAGATGAAGGGTCAATGCAAAGCAGCAGTCATCTTGAGTCCCATGACACCTTTGTCAGAAATTGCACAAATGCTAGGAAGAAGTGTAAGAAACTCCTAAAGCAACTGATTGCAGCTGAAGAGGAAAATATTTCTCTTCAAAATATGTTGGACTCAGCATACATGACCAAAAAATCTATAAAGGTAGAAAATAATTCCTTGACTACCAAATTGTTTGATGCTAACAAAATTTGTGCAAATTTGCAAGATAAAAATTAGTTCTTGATGAACAGAATGGAATCAAGGGATCGGAAGATGCCCAGAAAGAGAACTCCTTCAATGAATCCCCTTCATCTAAACTGAATACCATTTTGAGCATGCAAAAGTCGTTCGGTAACAAACATGTAATTGGATATGATCAAAATGCCTCTGCTTCAAGAAGTGTGGTAGGTCTGAATAAATTGATAAGATTTTTACCTGGTTCACATGATTCACATGTTGTGTTTAGTAGACTTGAGAAAAATGACAAGAATAAGGATAGAACTAATCACACGCCTCCAATGTTTTTGGGAATAAGAGGGTCCAGTGAACAAATCTCTCTTGCTCCTATGAGGAAAAGTCATTTTCAAAGGAAAGTTTCCACTTGTCATTTCTGTGGCAAAATAGGTCATATCCGACCACACTACAACCGTCTCTCTCATAGTTCTCCAACTAGGAGGAACTCTAATGCTTATGAGATTAAGACACACAATGATCCCCTTAACCAAATTTTTTCCCTTATGAAGGACATTACCTTTAGGTTAAACAAACTTGAAGGTAATCAGGGTCCCATCTAGGTTGTGATGGGGTTACATGGCTAGTTCTCTCTGCTTATTGTAATATTGTGTGTTCTAGCTCATGTATTGTGTGTTGGAGTGACTTCATTCATGTGTTTTTCCTGTTGTTGTTTGTTGGTTCCACCTGTGAAATTCTAAAGATGTGATCCTTGAGTCAATATAGCATTCCTCCTCGTTTTATCTTCTATTATTTTTCTTTGGAGTGAGATGCTTCTTCTGTCTAATTTCTTACAATTGAGATGATTCCTAAGAAAGTCTTTTGGTTGTCAATTTGTTAAAGGCATTTCACTCAAAACACTTGTTTCAAAAACGATGATTATCTTTTTATCAAGTGTCTCATGTCTGCACAGTTTGAAACTCTGTTTTGATTTTGATTTTGATTTTTTTGATTTTGAATTTTTTTTGATTTTTTTTATTATTATTTTTTATACAAATTGACCACCTATGTCTATTTTCACAAAAGCTCGTGGCATCACCTCCTACATTGACAAGCTTAGTAATCAAAGATCATGTGTACCCTCTAATTTGTGAATTTTAAATGATGACATGCTTTTTGATCCTTATAAAAAAAAGTCGGTGTTTATGCATTGCGGTAAAATATGAAACACACAAGGGATTGATTTCTCATCTAATAAATATCTTGAACAATCGTGGAGGAATAGGTGTGTGACTTTTTGCTCAAGAATTAGAAAAGAGGGGTTTGACTTTTGTATAAACAGATGAACAATTTCCTATGTGGCATCTTGACAGTTGAGGTTTAAATTTTATATCCCCTGTCTTTGAATTGATCACTCACTTCACTGATAATGCCTTAGTTGGATTAACTTCTCAAATTTCTTCTTGTGTGAATTGAATATGTGGATGTGCTTGTTCCAATTTGTGTGACCAGAGGATTAATTGACTTTTGAATTTCTTGTTTATATCTTGAGGAAGATTTATTGAGGTTGTTCTGTTCTCAAAACAAGTATTTTTTGGGGAACAAAGGAGATTTTTTATGCCGTCTTAACGGGATTTGGTTTGTGCCTTCCGTCTTAACGGGATTGCTCCCAGTTCATAAGTTCTGAATGTTACACATTCAAGCCCCTTAATTCACATATGTTAATCTTTTAGTTTTGTTATAAGTTGATGCTTTGTGTTGTTTTTGTGTTTTCTTGCTTTTTTTAGGATCTTGAAGAAAACCAAGCATTTTCGGCAAGTTCCAAACTTAAAAGACATTTTGGGAAAAAGCAGACGGAAGTGCGCTCGAGTGCCCAATCCAAAGAGATCGAGTGCAGTCATGCGATAGAGAACCCAATCTAGAGGGATCGAGCGCAGTCGTGCGCTGGAACACAGTGAAGTCAGCAGATCCATTTTCGAAGGATTCTAATCCAACTCAAACTCGATTTTGGAGTTGTTAGGCTATACGAAATCAACTAGGGTTGTTCCAAACTCTATAAATACTTCCTTAATTCGTCCAAATAAAATATACAAGCTTTGGGAGAGGAATTGGAGGCTAGACCAAGATGGGTTTTCAATTTTTCTTCCTTTCCTTATTATTTTCTTATGAGGATGATTTTCATCCGAATTATGTGTAACTAATACTTTAGTTAGGGCTCAATTGAAGCCCTAATCTTGTCTCTTTAGGATTACAATTTTCCTTGCTACAATTCATGTTTTGATACTTAACTTGATTATTTTCGGTTTTATTGAATTCCTCACATGAATGTGTTTGATCATCATATGCATGTGTTACGGATTTGTTATTTAGGTCAGTTTGGATGACCGAGTCCTCGGCCTATTAGAGTGACAAAAGAACCCCATCACATGTCCTTGGATTAATCAACATGAAAAACCGTAGTAGATACCGTGCTCTAGGCTTCATGCGTTTGTCGATCTTCGTAGTTTTATGTTTTCTTGAAGAACAATTTGTACAAATATCCACCTAAATTAATAGGCGAATACATGTACATTTTAACTCACAAGTGCACAAGATCAAAACAGTAGTATAGGGTGCAAGTACAAGATCATTCCCACTAGGATTGTCGTAAATTATGCTTAAAATTAATTTCGTAATTAAAACAAGACAAAGATTGAATTTTGAATTAATAAAGATAAAGGTAGGGCTTTGATATCCACCACTAATCATGCTCAAATAATATAACAATATGCCAATGCTCTAATCATATTATGACTACTTAAAGTTTGCCAACCTGAGGCATGTGTGTCTACTCTTTAAGCTATTGATCGCCCTAAGCAACGAATTAGGCATGAATGTCTACTCTTATTCTTTTTTTCCTTAAAGGATTTAGCATGAGTGTCTACCAAGTTGTTCTTTAAGAAAGTATAAATCTGTGGAAATTAACAAACACATGGAACCTAGGGCATGGGTGTCTACTCCCAATTTTCTATGTTGATTAACCTAAGAACCCGCGAGGAGATTCTTTTGTTACTCTATTAAGCCTAGGACTCGATCATCCAAATTGACTTAAATAACTAATCCATACCACATGCATATGTTGGCCAAACACATTCATATGAGGAATTCGATAAAACATGAATCAATCAAGTTAAACATCACAATATGATTATCACAAAGGCGCCAATATTGATGTATTAAAGAGACATAATTATGGTTTCAATCTAGCCTTACTAAAGTATTTAGTTACACATGAGTTTGATGCTAAAACTCTTCATAATAAAATAAAAGGAAAAGAATAAACCCGAAAAACGCTCCCTTGAAGAGCCTCCGATTCTTCTCCTTAAAATTGTGTGAAGAATTTGTGAGTCTTATAGGTCTATTTATAGGCTTAGGAAAGAACTATAAACCGTAGAGATCCTAGTAAACTCGTTGGTTTAAAGTCCTATTACAACTAGGACTTGGAAAACCTAGTTTGGGAAGGAAAATGAGTCTTGCCACATGTCTGAATTTTTTCTAGAGCTCGAGTGCGCTCGATCGCATGGGTGGTGCGCTCGATCGCACTCCTGTGATCGATCTCTGGTGTTGGGTGCTCAAGCACATATGCGCTCGAGCCTAGGCAACCAGCTGCATGGCTCGAGTCGGAACTTCCCCACTTCCAGAATTTCCCAAAATTGCCCTTTAAGCTTGAATTTTCCAGAATGCTTCATTTTTCTCAAAAACCTATAAAAAGACATAAAACACAAAATGGAAGTAAAATTGCACAAACTAACAAAACTAAGGGATTAAAAAATATAAATTAAGGGGTTAAAATATGAATATTTTAGCACTTATCACACCCTTAAACTTACATATTGCTAGTCCCTTAGCAATACTAAACTAAAAACAAAATAAACAAAAAATAGAAAGCAAAAAGATAAATCCATCTTTCGTGGGATGTACAATTGCATTTAGTGTACGCAACAAGTCTTTTAAACCTCTAGGCATTCCCTAGAGGAC
>NC_081541.1:23418032-23433204 GCF_901000735.1 Corylus avellana | reverse complement strand
CTTCAGTACTACTATTCTGTATATTGGACAGATTGGAGTGTTAAATCTTATAGTGCCAAATCTTCATCTCTTTGTGCCAAGTTCATTTCAATGTATGGCTTCACTATGTGTCCATTCACCTTGAATGTCTAATTTTTCGGTGGACTATGCACCTCCAAAGCTCCACGAGGGAACACTTTCATGACAACACAAGGACCAAACCATCTAGACTTAAGCTTACCAGGAAAGAGTCTTAATCTCGAATTATAGATCAACACCTTCTATCCCACATAAAACTCCTTCTTGACCAGTTGCTTCTCATGATACGCCTTGGTCCTTTCCTTGTAGAGCTTGGCATTCTCATATGCATCTCACCTCAATTTCTCAAGTTCATTTAGTTGCATTCATGTCAAAGTTGAACTTCTTGATGGCCCAATACGCTCTGTGCTCCAACTCCACTAGTAGATGACATGCTTTCACAAAGACCAACCGATATGGGGACATACCAATAGGGGTCTTGTATGCAGTCCTATAAGCCCATAGTGCATCATTCAAGCGCGGAGACCAATCCTTCCTACTAGTATTTACTATCCTTTCTAGGATGCTTTTGATCTCTCTATTGCTTATCTCCACTTGACCACTGGTTTGAGGATGATATGGAGTGCCAACCTTATGTGTGATCACATACTTCTTTATCAAATAAGCAAAAGCCTGATTGTTGAAATGGCTACCTCCATCACTAATTATTGCCCTTTGGAGTCCCAAACCTAGCAAAGATGTTTTCCTGTAAAAAATTCACAATAACTTTGTGATCATTAGTCTTTGAGGGGACAACCTCGACCCATTTAGACACATAATCCACACCCACATGAATATATAAATAACCATATGAGTTAGGAAATGGACCCATGACGTCAAAACCCCACACATCAAAGAGCTCTACCATTTGAATGTTTTGCAATGGCATCTGATTTCTGGATGAGATGTTACTTGTCCTCTGGCATCTTTCACAAGAGCTGCAAAACCAAAAAGCATCTTTGAACACATTTGGCCAATAAAAACCATATTATAATACCTTAAGAGCTGTTCTCTTGGCCCCAAAGTGTCCTCCACTGGCAAACTGATGGCAATGCTACAATATGCTCATATGCTCCTCCTCTAGGACACACCTATTGATGATTTGATTAGGGCAGAATTTGAATAGATAAGGGCCATCCCATTGGTAATGTCTAGATATAGACATCAACCTCCTCCTTTCTTGACTAGGCATACCTGGAGGAAGAATCTTGGCTGTTATATAATTAACAATATCTGCATACCATGAAAGTTTTGCATCTACTGTAAATAACTGCTCATCTGGGAAGTTTTCATTCAAAGGAAGCTCATCTCCTTCTTCTTCATGAAGTAGCCTGGATAGGTGATCTGCCACCACATTCTCACTGCCCTTCTTATCTTTAATCTCAAGGTCAAACTCTTGCAATAATAGTACCCATCTGATCAATCTTGGCTTTGCATCTTTCTTAGCAAACAAATATCTCAAAACATCATGGTCAGTGAATACAATAACCTTATAACCAATCCGGTATGATCTATACTTCTCCAAAACAAAAATGACAGCTAACAATTCTTTCTCAATAGTAGAATAATTTAGCTAGGAATCATTCAATGTTCTAGAAGCATAATAAATAGCATGAGGTACCTGATTGATTCTTTGGCCTAAGACAGCTTCCAAGTCAAAGTCACTAGCATCACACATGAGCTAAAATAGAAGGTTCCAATCAAATGCCATCATTATTGGTACAGATGTGAGCAACTTCTTCAATGTGTTGAAAGCATTCATGTATTCTTCAGTCCATTCAAACTTGGCATCCTTGGATAGCAGTGCACAGAGGGGCCTAGAGATCTTGGAGAAATCCTTGATGAATCTTTTATAAAACCCGGCATATCCAAGAAAACTTCTTACACCCTTCGTTGTCATAGAAGGGAGTTTGGAGATGATGTCAATCTTGGCCTATCCACCTCAATGCCCTTGTTGGAAATGGAATGACCCAACACAATGCCTTGTTAAACCATGAAATGGCACTTTTCCCAATTGAGCACTAAGTTGCATTCTTCACAGCTTCTAAGAACAATCTTCAGATGATTGAGACATTCATCAAAATCAAAACCAAAAACACTAAAATCATCCATAAATACCTCAATAAATTTCTCCACCATGTCTGAGAAAATGCTCATCATGCATCTTTAAAAGGTGGCTGGTACATTGCATAATCCAAATGGCATCCTTTTGTAAGCAAATGTGTCAAAAGGACATGTGAAGGTGGTCTTTTCTTGGTCCTCTGGCGCTATTACAATCTGGTTGTAGCCACTATACCCATTCAAGAAGCACTAGTATCTATGTCCAGCTAACCTCTCTAGCATCTGATTAATGAAAGGCAGAGGGAAATGATCTTTTCTAGTCACCTTGTTTAGCCTTTTGTAGTCAATAAATACCCTCCAACTAGTAGTTTTTCTTGTAGGTACCAGCTCATCGTCTTCATTCTGCACCACTGTGATCCAACTCTTCTTTGGAACTACTTGAATTGGACTTACCTACTTACTGTCTAAGATGGGGTAGATAATGCCAACATTCAACAATTTCAATACCTTAGCCTTGATTACCTCCTTCATCTATGGGTTGAGTCTTCTTTGTGCATCCCTGGTTGGCTTTGCTTCATCCTCAAGGAAGATTTGATGCATGCACTTGGCTGGACTTAAGCCTTTGATGTCAGCAGTAGTCCATCCTAATGCAGTTTTATGCTCTATAAGGACTCTCAACAGCTTCTCTTCTTCCCCCAAACTTAGATTTGTAGCAACTATCACAGGTAGTGTCTAGTTCTCTCCCAAGTAGGCATATGTTAGATGCTCTCGCAATTGCTTCAATTCCAAATTTGATGCTTGGACAATAGAAGGGACAAAAGTAGTATTAGTAGGCACAAGAGTCTCAAAGGGAGGGATGTACTTACTTGAATGTGGTGAGAGGCCTCAAGGAGGTGCACAGCTTCAATGATGTCATTATAAACATCTTCAAAATTTGGCTTAATGTCCGGCCTTATGAAACTTTGAGTGAGGGTGGCCTCCATGGATCTATGTGATGGACCTGAAAAACTTTCTCAACATCTTGAATGATACAAACATTAAAACATTCCAGATCATCTTGGGGTAATTTCAATGCGTCAAATTTTTTAAATTTTATCTTATCACCATTTACCTTCATACTTACAATACTCTTTTTTCACACAAATTTTTGTATCAGTAGTTCTCATAAAGGGTCTTCCTAAGATGATAGGCAAAGGCAAAGGCATATGAGATTCTTCCATATCTAATACAATGAAATCAGCAGGTAAAATAAATTGACCTACTTGTACCAGGACATCCTCCACTATACATCTTGGTTTTTTGATGATCCCATCTCCCAATTGTAAGGTAATTGAAGTTGGTTGAAGCTCCCCCAAACCCAATATCTCATACACAATGAATGGCAACAGATTGACCCTTGCTCCTAGACCCAGTAGTGCCTTTTCAAAAAGATGGTCTCCTATCCTTCAAGAAATGGTAAAACTACCTGGATCTTTTAGCTTTGATGGTAATTTCCTTAACAACACCGCACCTCCCTCTTCAATTAAAGCCATTGTTTCATGCTCCTAAAACTTCCTTTTATGAGTGCAACAATCCTTTAAAAATTTGACATATGTACGAATTTGTTGAATTGCATCTAATAAAGGAATATTAATTTCTACTTTTCTCACAATTTCAAAAATATCAAGCAACTACTTTTCTTTCTTTGGTTTTACTAACCTCTGAGGGATGGGTGGTGCATTCAACTTCTTCATTTCACTTACCTTGAATGTTGAGGCTTCGTCTGGAGATGCTTGTGCTAGCTTATTAGCTCCTATGATCTTACCATTTATGAGGGTTGTGACTGCATTCAGTTGTTGGTGACCTCTTGAATTGGGTATTGTTTGGGTTGGAAATTCACCCTTCTTTCTTCCGCTAAGCTTCATAGCCATTTGCCCCATTTGTGCTTCCAATCTTTGAATAGCTTGATTGGTCCTTGCATTGGTTTAGTGTTGCGAAGTCACAAATTGTCTTTGCTTAGTCATAAATTCTTGTTGCAAAGTCACCAGTTGGAGCACAATACTTTCTAGGTCATTCTTTTTTGATTTCTGAACTGCTTGGACTGCTTGTTGCAAGTTTCTCTACTGCCCTTAAGGGTTCAGAACATTCTAATTGTTACTCCGTGAGAAGTTGGAGTGGTTGTGCCACCCTGGATTTTAGGTGTTGGACTATGGATTGTTCTCGGGAGGATAATTGTTCTGTCTCACATAGTTCGCTTGCTGCTGATCTGTAAATGAATACAAAGGACAAGTCTCAGTAGTGTGATCAGAATGGGAACATATGGCATATACCTGAAGTTGTGCGACTTGCTGAACAAGAGAGATATTCTGAGCAATCATGGGTTTGACAATCATATCTAGCTTTCTCTCCATGGTAGCCATCTAATTGTGAACTCCACCATTTATCTTCACTTCATACATGCCCTTACTCTTTACTCCTTGCCTCCCTCTGGAGGAGAATTGTTGGGAGTGCTCATTCAATGTCTCAAAGAGCTCCATGGCTTCCTCACTGCTCTTTTCCATAAGCACACCTCCACAAGCTGAATCAACGATACCTTTGTTAGTGTCATTCAAACCTTCATCAAAAGCTTGTACCTGATCATCTTGAGATAGGTTGTGATGTTGACACTTGAGAAGCAGCTCAATGAAGTGCCCCTATGCTTCAAAGAAAAGGTCTCCATCTCTTTGTTGAAATGTTTGAATTTCCCTTCTAAGTTGCCTTGTCTTTTGAGCTGGGAAAAACTTCTTGAGAAATTTTGTGGCTAACTCTTCCTAAGTATGAATGGAATCTGCAGGCAAGGAATTATACCACAACTTTGCATTATCTTTTAAAGAAAAAGGGAAGAGGATTAACCTGATTCCCTCTGGAGTTAAGCCCCGGATGTTTTGAGTCTTGCGGAGATCAAAGAACTCCCTAAGGTGCAAGTGTGCTCCTCATTAGGTGTGCCTCTGAAGTGAGTCAAAGTGTTGAGTATGTGAGGGGACAAATTGAAGGTGCCCTATACTTTTGGTTGGTAGGCAATGCATGATGGCTGGTCGAGGTTTTGTGGAATGAAAGCATGCTTCATAGGTCGCCTCACTGGTGGTGGTTGGTTCATGAGTTGTTCCGCCATTGGTTCCTCAACCTTGAGTTCTTCTTCTTCCTCCTTGAATTCTTCTTCTTCGGTGTAAGTGTTGTCTCTGGGCCTTTGTCGAATGGTCCACTCAATTTATGGATCGAGTGGAATGATGGTTGAGTCCTAAGATCGACGACCTTGCATAACAAGAAGGTTAGTTTCTACAGTTCTAGCCGCTTCTGGATGCTCTCTGGCAGTGCGCTCTATCATTGCTAGGCGTGCGCTCGATCACAGGAACAGAATGCAGGATGCCGAAGAACTGAAACAGAACCAAAAATAGAAAAAATAAAATTTTTAGATTTTGATAAAATTTAAAACGGAACTTGAATTAAAATTAAAAATTAAAACAACAAAACTAAAGGAAAATAATTTTAAACAGAATTTAACGCAATCCCCGGCAACGGAGCCAAAAACTTGTTGTGCAAATATCCACCTAAATTAATAGGCGAATAAATATATGTTTTAACTCGCAAGTGTACAAGATCAAAACAGTAGTATAGGGTGCAAGTACGAGATCATTCCCATTAGGATTGTCATAAATTATGCTTAAAATTAATTTCATAATTAAAACAAGACAAAGTTTGATTTTTGAATTAATAAAGATAAAGGTAGGGCTTTAATATCCACCACTAATCATGCTCAAATAATATAACAATATGCCAATGCTCTAATTATACTATGAATACTTAAAGTTTGTCAACCTAAAGGTATGGGTGTCTACTCCTTAAGCTATTGATCTCCCTAAGCAACGAATTAGGCATGGGTGTCTACTAAGTTGTTCTTTAAGAAAGCATAAATCTGTGGAAATCGACAAACACATGGAACCTAGGGCATGGGTGTCTACTCTCGGGTTTCCATGTTGATTAACCCAAGAACCTTTGAGGAGATTCTTTTGTCACTCTATTAAGCACATAACTCGATCATGCAAATTGACTTAAATAACTAATTCATACCACATGCATATGTTGGCCAAACACATTCATATGAGGAATTCGAGAAAACACGAATTAATTAAGTTAAACATCACAATATGATTATCACAAAAGCGCCAATATTGATGTATTAAAAAGACATAACTAGGGCTTCAATCTTGCCCTACTAAAGTATTTAGTTACACATGAGTTTGATGCTAAACATCTTCATAATAAAATAAAAGGAAAAGAATAAACCCGAAAAATGCTTCCTTGAAGAGCCTCCAATTCTTCTCCTTGAAATTGTGTGTAGAATTTGTGAGGTTAGAGGTTTATTTATAGGCTTAGGAAAAACCTAGAAACCCTAAAAATCCTAGTAAACTCATAGGTTTAAAGTTCTAGTACAACTAGGACTTGGAAAACCTAGTTTGGGAAGGAAAAGGAGTCTTGCCGCGTGTCTGAATTTTCTCCAGTGCCCTGAGTGCGCTCGATCGCACTCCTGTGATTGATCTCTGGTGTTGGGTACTTGAGCACATATGCGCTCAAGCCTAGGCAATGTACGCTCAAGTGTACCAGCTGCATGGCTCGAGTCTGAACTTCCTCACTTCAAGAATTTCCCGAAATTGCCCTTTAACCTTGAATTTTCCAGACTGCTTCCTTTTCGTCAAAAACCTATAAAAAGACATAAAACACAAAAAGGAAGTAAAATTACACAAACTAACAAAACTAAAGGATTAACAAATATAAATTAAGGGGCTAAAATATGAATATTTTAGCACTTATCAAACAACTTAGTAGATATCATGCTAAAGCCTTTGAGAAAGAAAATAATTAGTGTAGATACCATGCCTAATTTGTTGCTTATGGAGATGAATAGCCCAAGGAGTAGATATCATGCCCTTAGGCTGGCAAACATTGAGTATCTTGATATGATTGTAGCATTGTGCACGTTGTTTGTCTTATTCGAGTATGATTAACGGTGGATATCGAAACCCTACCTTTCATTCTTATTATTTCAATTCAATATTTTATCTTGTTTCATTCATATATTTATTTAGGGAATTCTTTTTAAGCATAATTTATATCAATCCTCGTGGGAATGACCTTGTACTTGCTCTCTATACCATGGTTTTGATCTTATGCACTTGTGAGTAAAACATACATGTATTCGCCTATTATTTTGGTGGTTATTTTGCACAACACCCATCATGATGTGAAATGGTGTTCTTTCTATCATAATAGGAAAGGTATTGCGTTAAGACAGGAATTCAACTGTCTGGCCGATTTCTGTCTTGCCGTCTTAACGGATTGTAACCCCGTTAGGACGGAAACTGGATCTACTTTTCTTCACGTTGTCTCCTCATTCAGTTTGCTTCACTATTTCAAAATCTTTTCATTTTCCTTTTCAAAGTTTGCTCTCCATTTCTCATTTCGGCCTAGTCCCTCCATCTACTGCAACTTTGTAAGCTATGCATCTCACTTCTACTTGTTTTCGTGAGATTGATTGTGGTTTGATTTCTCATGGTTGTTTTCGTAAAATTCTTGGCTTCTCATGCGGGTTGTTTTCTCATCTCTAATTGTGGATTGATTTCGCATGATTGATTATTTGGTTTCGTTAAGAGCTTGATTATCAGACGTTAATATGAGGTTTTGAGTTCTCATGTTGTGGAAATAGATTCTTGAATGTTTTGTTCTTTCCATTTGTTTCGTTCTCTACCTGTTTCCTTTGGTTGGTTTGTGTTGAATATGAAAATTTCTTGTTGAAGACTTGGAACATGAAAATTCAGGACTTCTTTGGTTAAATCTTTTTGAGATTAAACTGTCTAGATTTTTTAAGACATGGTTAGGTCCTTCTATTTTGAGAAGAAATCGTGCTTCAAATATTCTTCTACATATCTAATGTCTTTGAGTAATAGTATCCTCAAATTTTGTCATGTGATTTCAGTTGGGAGAAAAAGTGTTCCTTGAAGTATCATAGAGTTTTTTTTTTTTTTTTTTTGCTGCAGATATGTCTTCCTCAACGGGGCAAGAAACTCTCTAGAGCTGAAAAGGATGCGACAGTTAAGCCAATCATGATTGTCCACTCGGTCAAAAAGGCTTGAGTGGCTTTTGGTCCTACTCCTCCTATAAGATGGTGAAGATGCTTTTGCTAGAAGGCTTGAGTCCAGTTCTGTTCAAGTTCAATTTCTTTCGAAGAAGTTCTCGAGATGTAAGGTTATTGTTGAGCGTCCTATTACCATGTTGGATTTCTCTTCTGAAGAGTTTCGGTTCATTCCTCGTGTATTTGACAGTAGAAAATGGCTTCCTTTCACAGTGCCTCAACCTGATGTGTTTCCTGAAATGGTTCGAGAGTTTTACTCAAATGTTCGAGAATATTGTGCTACCTCCTCAACCCTCTCCACTTTTGTTAGAGGAAAAAATATTACTCTTGATCCAAGACTTTGGCCAAAATTTTGAAGATTTCTCATGTTCCCAAGAGTCAGTTTCCATATGCACCTGAGGCTGCTCCCTCCTTTGAGGAAATGGGTGAGCTATTTGGACTTGTTGCTTGGCCTAGCTCATTGAAAGCTTATCCGGTCAAATCTATTAAGCTTTTTAAGAGAATGCTTGCTCTCATGATCATGAGTAATCTGATGCATCTCGTTCATCGCTTAGTGCTCTCTCTTGACTGTGCACAGTTCTTGTATGCCTTACTAAAAAATCATAGAGTTGATCTGGCTTCGGTAATTATTGATGGCATTGCTTCCATTCAGATCCAAAGGCTTTGAATTTGGGTCTTGCCTATGGTGGGGTTATTGGCAAAGTGTTATCTTATTTCTCTATGCCTCACCATCAAAATGAGGTTGTTGCAAGTCTACTTGCTACCTATGACCGGTTGACTATTTCAAAATTTGAGAAAATGAGAAGTTCCACTTCTGCTTTCTCCTCCACTGCGTCTACTTTAAGTGACTCTAGAACTCTTTCCTCCAAGCAGTTGAGTTAGCTGGAAGAGTTACTTAAGCAACATAAACACTTTGTGAGTATCCAAGTGGACAAGGTTAAACGGAATGTTGATGAGATTCAACACCAAGTTTCTAAGGTTGACGTTGCAGTGCAGACCCTTCTAAGTTCTCAGATGAACACTCCTAACAAGTGAAGTTATGGCAAACCTTTTTGGGTTAATCTTCCCTTTGTCCCTTGTGACAAAAAGGGGGAGAATGGTTTAAATGTTTTAAAACAATATTTCCTTTTAGTTTTTGATGTGTATATCTGTCTTATTTTATCTTGTGACAATGGTTTATTTTTATGCTTTAAATTTATGCAAATTCTGAATACCTGGTGCTTTTTTTTCCTTTGAAGCATTGGATATGGTGCAGTAATGCCTTTTGTGTGAAATGTTTCATGATCATGACAGTGTGTGGTCTTGATTGTTTTTTTATTAATGCAACAATGGTCTTTTGGTGAAGTGTCTCATGACCTAGCCCTTTGGTCTGTAAGGATTGCACTTGGTGTGTTCTTTGTCTATAGTTGGTTTTGTTGTTTGTGTAAAGTTTTAAACCTCATTTAGGGTTTTGTCATTGAATGTTCAAATGGGGAGATTGTTTGATTTTAGTTTGGCCTTATTCAATGATATTTCCTGTATTTCATTTTGTTTAAAACTTTGGGGAATAGCATTTATCCTTTTCAGGGGTTGTTTGAAGAGCTTACTATTTTCTTGTCCGGAGTGCCGTCAAGATGGAACATGTAACGGGAAGTTACTGTTTCCTCGTCAAGAGTGCTGTTAGAACAAACAAGTAATGGGGAGTTACTCTTTTCTTGTCAGGAGTTACGTAAGGACGGAACATGTAACAGGGAGTTACTGTTTCCTTGTCAGAAGTTGCATCAGGACGGGGATGATGGCATTGAAGCTGAAACTATTGTTTCCTCGCTAGGCACCTCGTCAGGATGGGACATGTAACAGGACTAATGTTGGGCTCCATATTTTCTCGTCAGATGGTGTGTTAAGACAGGATATGTGACGAAGAGGAGACATTTGTTCTTCCAGTCATAATGGAACTGCTTTCTCATTAGGACGTGGAATTCTCATATCTATGAGTTTGTTCTTCCCGTCATAACGAGAAATGTATCCCATTAGGATGTGAAGAGTAAAATGCTTTTCCTATAAAAGGATTTTCCTATCACTGTTCATTGTATACTTTTGGAAAATATTTTCTCTGTGCATTGAAGTCTCAAAAGAGAGGATGTGAAAAAGCTTCAGGCTGTCCTTTGCTCTTGCTTGGTATGTTGCCTGTTTATTCACCTGCACAAATATTGTTGCCATTGGTACTTGAAAAAAGAAGTCTACCGAAGGGTCGGTGAGGAGATGCACTCTATGAAGATGGTCAGGATGGAGACAAGCTGGGAAGCTTGTTGCTCATACTAAGTCTAGAGGTCCTCAAGGTTGTGAGTATTGTCTAGTTTGTAACTCTGGATCTTCATATAGTGTTTTCCTGAGTTTGGCTGCCCCGAAGTGGTTTTTACCTTTGATGTGTTCAAAGGGTTTTCTACTTTGTAAACAAACTTTGTGTTGTGTTTGTGATGTTGCTTTAATTCCGTTGTGCATGTTTTATGTTTGTTGTATGGCTTAGTTCCATATTTTGTTTATTGAGCAATTAGAGGTAGAACTCGATCCTAGTAATCTTTCAGATAGGACTATATAGAGGGTGTTGAACTTGAAGGATTGCGTAAAAGTGGTTTTGTTGTTAAGCTCGTAAGATCTTTTATCACTGTGATGCCCCAAATTTTCAAGATTGATTTACCCAAAAAGAAACCGTTCACTTGAGCTTAGAAAACCTTTTTATAACCTTCAAAGAAGTGTCTTAACCCTTAATCAAGCCCTCATTTGAAAAATAGCCCTAAAAAATCCAACCCTAACTCTCTGACCGAATGTTTAACAAGGGACCACACCGAATGTTTGACCATGTCCTAGTGCGAACGTTCGGTAGGGGACCACAATTAATGTTTGTTGACCAAAGTTTGACCACTGTGTATTGACCAAACATGCCACATACAACCCTTGAATCATTTTGTAATAGTACACCGAACGTTCACCTAATAGTATCGAATGTTCGCTGACAGTCTGGAAAGCGTTTTTAACCTATTATCCACCTTGCATGGCGGAGCACGCCTCCCCACCGATATAAATACCTCACCTTCGTCCCTAACCCTCTCCTTACACCTGAAACCCTGACCCTAAAGCGAGAAGAGATTTTCTTGAGAGAAAGGAGAAGATTTTGGGGGATTATTGCTATCTTCAAGGTAACTCTTGACCCTTCACCAAGCCTATATGTTGTTTTCTTATCATTCTTGTTTTCTTCAAGCTTTTAAAAGATGTCATGCTAGACTTGTGTACCATTTCTCCTTAGATGAAGGGTTTTCAAATGTTTAGAAGCACTCATTGCTTTCTTTGGTTTTCTTAAATTTAAGGCTTCACTATGTTTGTATGAACTTGTTTAGAGCCTAGGGTGTAGTTTGTAACATGGTGACTTGAGGATAGAAGCCCTAACACTGCATTAAGACTCTGCCCGAATGTTCTCTTCCCATTCTGGCCGAACGTTCGCCCTCGAGCCCAAATGTTTGCTCCTTGGATAGAACATATGACCAAAGCCTAAAATGCATAGGAGTATAGTTTTGTGACCTTTTAGCTAGACTTATTCGATTAGGACCTTTTGTGTCTTTAGTAACCATCTAGCACTGCGTATAACGATAGCCATGTTTCATTACAATAGGGATTCGAAATGTAGGACCAACTCAAGCGAGCATATGAGGTAAGTAAGCACTTACGACTATTTTCCTTAAAAAAGTGCGATATATTAACTGACTTAACACGCGTATGATATGAGCTTATTTACCTTTTACATAACTTGGTAATTGTCTTAATAATTGATTTCATGAGATGCATCATATGACATGATACACCGATACATGTGGTATAATGGTTATAGGCTTACTATATATACTTGATTCTATGGTCAAATGTTCGCAGATATAGTCATGGATCCAATTGGTTTTTCGTGACCTGCACAACCATATTTGATTGGCGAGTCACTATAGGACGTATATTATTAGTAGAGTGGGCCACCCGAGGTCGGACTCAATCAGGCTGTTAGTTATAAACAGTAGCTTATAATGGCCGGGGCACTAACATTATATTACAAGCCCCTCAGGGTAACGCCAACCCTGCTGAGAAGGGGTAATATTTCAAGTAGACCATATATGACAGTTACGACCTATTAAAGCATTAGTTTTTCTGTATTAAAACTTATAGGCAATTGCTGCTAGAATTACACATTTTTATTTCAAATAAAACTATTCTTTCATTATGTATTAACAAAAACAACACCTCATTTAAATTCTTATTGAAAATGCACGTTTACTTTCATTCATCAATAACTGGCTCATTTCATACTCAACTTTGAAGTTTACTTACTAAGTCTTTAAACTTACGCAATTATTACAACTTGTAGAAAACCTCTTTCTAAGAAGATGACCGTGGCAAGATTGCCACTCCGGGTTATTAAGATGAGTCGGAGACCTATCTTGTGTAATCAGGTTTGATTAGAATATCTGCATTTCGATTAGTAGCTCTTTGTCTTTGCTTGATGATGATACATGTTTATGTGATGATTTTAGATTCCTCAGATTTATTTCGCATTCCTATACATTTACTTTGATTATGTTGGAGAGAGACGGTTCTCCAGTTAGCTACCAATTAGCTAAATTTGGGGTAATTACCAATAACCCTACCATACTGGTCAAGGCCAGATTTGAGGCGTTACACTAACTTAACTAAAAAAAGATGATTTGTTTGGTTTTTACTTAGGAAGATTAAATATTATGGATGAGGGTTAGGGGATTGACTTCACCACTAACTTCATAACAATGACTAATCATATTGCACATGAGAATCTCATTTTATGCATGATATGACCCGTGTGTGTGTGTGTGTCAAACACCCAACAGAGTTTTCAACAAATTACCATAATCAAATGCTAAGCATGGTCTGTCTTTGGTTGGCACAAATCGTCTGCATAACCACTAAGATGCGATATGACCCGTCTTTCAATAATGTTTTACACACACTCAATGGATAAGCATAATTCATCTTTGATTGGCACGAACCATTTACCTACATTATATTAAACCAAGGTGTAGTATGACTCATCTTCCCTAGGCATGGCCTATAAAACCCTTTTGACTTTGTGTCAAAGAATACCAATGCATAACCACGATTTTCATAATCATAGAAAATATAAATAGTTGAGTTCAACCAATATAACAAGCTTTCTAAGGCAAGATTAGGATTTTGTCAAGATTGAATATGAACTTTAAACTCAATCACAAATGTATTACACTTATGGTTCTCACCACTCACAAATATTACACAAATGTGATTTTCTAAGCTACACAATCATCATACATATGCAAAAATTCTCAAAAAAAAAACAATACAATTAAGACATGCTACTTGGAGGAGTTTGGCCACTCATGGAGGTGCTGGAACAAGCATAAACCTTGTCCATTTTCTTCTCCTAGCCTCTTCCAAGCCTTAGAATGGAAAAGCTTTCAAGTGTAGTGTGTTCTCTGTTCTGGACTCTGGTCCCCTCAATGCACAAAATTGGATCCCTTTTAAGCCCTGAGTAGCTGCTTTTAAGTCTTCTTTTCGAGGAATCGCAACCCTCCTCAATTTCAGTTCAATCACACATTTTTAGGTTATCTGTTGATTAAAAACCCATTATTGTGTTTCCTTCTCTTCAGCATGCAATACAAGTTGACGACCCAATTCGTTTTTGCGATTCTCATCCATGTTCCCAACCTGATAATTGCACAACGTCTAATAGGGTGACTAGGTCAGTACAAAGAGTAAAATTCTTAAAATAAAAATGTTGAATAAATGACTAGGAATCTTGTTTATTTTATATCTTAAACTAATTATTAACATTATAATTTTAATATCACACATATATTATATTATAAAATAGATTTAATATCTAGATTACTCAACAAATATATATAGAATTTTTTAAAGAAATAAAGTAAAACGATAAAATTGAGTAAATATGATATACCAAAAGAAAACGAAAGAGAGTTAATTTAAATAGCACACATATATTTTTACTTCAAATCAAAGGGTATATATATATATATAGCACATTTATCTTGTTCATGATATTTATCTCAACCAATATATAGGAACATAAAATTCTAATTCCATCAAATGTTTCTTCATTGTAATGCATTATAGATCTTAAAAAGTTATAAAGTGTAGAGTAAACCATGTGGCCATAAATAGCAAAACTTTAAAAGCACATGCACGTATGAATTCTCACCATATAGCATATCTATTTTTATATTTCCCTTTCAACAATCCTAATAGCATATTCAACTTTTACAACAAAGATTATGAAAAGTACTGAGATAGTAAAACTTTTACTACAACCTTCTTACAAATTCACATAAAAGTATCTTAATGGTGATAAAATTACCTAATACCATTTTGACAAGTAAATTTAATTATTGTGATTTACGTAAACTCCACATATTTTAAACTTATTTCTTAATAATACATTATATATAATGTTATAACTCTTGGGCCACTTTATATATATATATATATTTTCATATTGGTTTGGCTGCACAAGTTTTAGTTTTTGTTTTCAAATCTGTTTCTCTTGATGTTATAAGATTTTTATTTTATTTTATTTTTGGGGGATTCTAGAATTTACCGCATATGATAAAATGTTGATCTCAATTTAGGTTTTGAGGCAGAAACCAGATATTCTTTGCTTCTCAAAATTGAAGGCCAACAATCATGTAATGGATCTATTTGGTTATTGGGTCACAGGCCCTTTTAGGTGTGATGGGTCTATTGGATTAGTGACACGTGTGTGTATTAGTAAGTGATCTGCTATATATTCTCTCCTAATCCTCTTCCCATCTTCTTACGTATTAAAATTATTACTGAATCTGTGAGATTATGTATGAGACCTAT